>NC_140944.1:69255830-69408330 GCF_014529385.1 Adiantum capillus-veneris | reverse complement strand
CCAAAGTTAGATGAATCTTTGACTTAACCTCCCACTCACCCAAAGGACACCCCCTTTCTCAAGGGGCACATGGACACATGTGAGGCTCTCCCTATGCTTAGCCACATGGGGTGCTTGGATCCTATTGGTTGGGCTAAAAAGGGGTCCAATGAGCTTCTAGTTCAATTCAAAAAATATCTAGATATTTTCAAGCTCTCTCTCTCAAAGGGGTAAGGAGGACACTTGTTCAAAGACTACCCATGTGCTTGAAATGCATTGTGTATGTGCTTGGCTAGGAGGAGAGGGGTCCAATGAGCTTCAAACTTGAGCAAAAAGGAAGTTCTCCCAAAGCAAGCAAGGAGTATGCTTGGGGGTATACACCTCTCACACATTCATTTTTCAAACATTCTCACTTGGTGAAAGTGCAAGAACTCCATCTCCTTCTCCAAGCTTGTTGAGAAGTTGAGAGCCTACACCAACACTTTTGGCTATGGAATGAAAATCCAACCAAGAGCCACGCTTCAATGCTTAAGCTTGTCATCTTCTCCATCTTCATTACTATGCTATTATGTATGCTATCAAGAAGAGTGATGATAAGTGATGAACTATTTCTTTCTCCTATGAATGTTTCTTCTTCCTCTTCCTCACCCTCATTCCCCGCTAGCTGTCTCCACCTGCAAAGGTGTTTGAGGCCGGGGATGGTTAATGCTTTTACAAATTTTATGTTATGCTCGTGATGCATGAAGCTTTCCATCTTCATAGCATCACCAAGGTCATAAGGAACACAAAGATTTTATTATATCAAGTCTCTCTTTATGGGAGAATCTATAATACAAAATCCTATTGGAGGGGTGACTTGCTCCACATAAATGCAGTCCTCAAATGGTGTCAAGTTCTCTAATTCTCTCTCTCTCTCTCTTGCAAAAGTAGTGTTCATGCCAAGTTAATTAAGTATAATGGTTATGTTGCTACCTCTAATTAAGTTCACCCTCTATGTTCTCAAAGTAGTCCCACAAAAATGCTCTCTTTAATTCTTGTAATTTCGCTATCCTCAAAGTTCATAGGCCATTTCCATTACGTTGGTATTAGAGCTATTGGTTTCTCTTTTCTTGCTTAAGAAGAGAGGTCCTTAAGTTGTCCATGAAAGGTTGGGCTTGTTTATTGCAATAGGGTAAGTGGAACATGGATCTAATATCTTGGTTGAGAAGGACTTAGTTCAAGGTACACCGTTGGGAACTATAGTCTGAATAATGGAGTCTCTCAAGGCTTGCCTTTGGCTTTAACCATTATTGAGCTACTAGCAAGCTCAACAGGAACTATTCTCAATCGAGCAATGTGAGACCCTCTCCACTAGTCTTTGCAATCAACAGTGTCTAAACCATGGGTGTGGCTGCTTGAGAACTAATTTTCAAAGGTAAAGAAGAGTAGCGACTAAGGTTTTTGAGGGTACCAAAGCACAAGTATTTATGCTTAAGTTTAATTAGCATGGCTAACAATAACTAAGAGAGTAGAATGATATTGACAACTTTGATTTTGCACATGAAGATTCTCATGATGATGCCCCCATGTTTGTCAATTATCTTGTTACTAGGTTGCAGCAAGCTATGGGCAACCCTGCTTTGCAAGCCGAAGTTACTCAACAACTTCGTGCTTATGGGATTTCCTTTCCTCTCCAAGAGGAGAGAGAGCTTAGTAGACCTCTTTATGAGACCCCCAAAAGAAAACTCTCTTCCATACGAGAGGAGGACGAGAGGAGGAATCCAAATAACAAGAATGTAATGAATTCCTAAGCTCCTCTAAAGATGTGGCTCCACGAAGAGGGCGATCTAGACGATCGCCAACTCCTCCTAAGAGGACACGATCAACCCACAATACTTCTCCTCGTCACTCCAAAAGGAAAGAGAGGAAACAAAGGAAGAAAAGGGTAAGAAAGAGGTCACCCTCTTCTCCTTCTTCTTCACCTTCCTCCTCTTCCGATGAAAGCAATAACTATTCTCCTAGAGAATACAAGAGGGGAGGACATCGCAAATCTTACCCTGCATGGTGAAAGTCCGAAAAGCTCAAGAAGTTCAAAGAGGGAGGAAAGAGTATCTCTTTTCTCACCTATGATGGCACCTTTGGTGGTGCTATCGACAAATTATTGGCCTTCGTCCAACAATTTGATGCGACCTTTGGAGACGAGGGCTTCATGGAGTCCTTCAAGCTGCACCATGTAGCTATGCACTTTTGGAAGTCTGCTCGTCAATGGTAGGCTAGCCTTTGTGGCAATGGCAAAGCCCCAAAGACATGGAAAATTCTATGAGTTTCCATCATGAAGCAATTCCTTGCAAGTGATGCAAAGGACAAAGTGCTTATCGAATGGCAAAGTTTGAATTTTCTCTCCAACGAGTCTATCCACAAATATGTGGAAAAGTTTTAGGATTTACATTTCAAGGCTACTGTCTTTCACAAAATAGACTTCATCCGGCAAAAGCAACAATTATTTGCGGGATTAACTGAAGAATTGGCCGAGTATGTCAGCTCCCAACGGCCTGGTTCTATCACGGAAGTAATCCACCACACTATGGCTGATTCGCGCATCAGTTTCCAATAAGGGGCTAAAAGTAATACCAAGCCCATGGAAAACAAAGATCAAAATGAAGCAAAGGGGAAGAACAATGCTCAAAATTCTTCCCAAGGCAACTCTATCAACAACAATAAAGCTAAGGAAAAAAGAGTCTACAAAGGCAAGAATTGACTTTCTCTCGAGGAGCTAGAGCGTTATTGCAAAGATAACCAATGCTTCAAGTGCGGGGAGCAAGGATAGACCTATCGTGCTTGCCCCCAAAGAAATATGCACAATGAGCCGCCTAGAGCCTCTATGGTTGAAGCTCCAAAAGAGGATGCTCATTGCCAAGGATTTCTCTTTTCCTATGCTTGGGAAAAGATGCAAGAGCATAATGCCTTTATTTTGTTTGAGCCTGGTTTCAACTCACAACTTCATATCCACGGAGTTGACCACCAAGCTAGACATTCAAGCCCACGAGATGGGAGATGCATTGAAAGCCGATGGAGCTATCAAGGGACAAGACATCTCGGTTACTCTCTTAATTGGAAAATTGAGGATTCATGTCCAAAGCTACGTGAACAAAGAGGATTTTTTCATCTCCCCTCTCAAACATGAGGATGTTATCGTTGGGGCACCATAGTTTAACCGCATGGCTTCCAACATGAAGCTCCTTGAAAGGAGAATCTACTTCACCTACAGGGAAAAGAGCATGTACATAGATTCTAGTGAGTCAGGGAACACCATATCCCTAGTAAATACGCTTGCTTTTGATAAGTCAATGAAAAGCTCTATTTTTTCCATAAATGATTTTTGTTAGAGAATCTGTAAATGATTCTTATGTTTTCACAAGTAGCAATAAAATGAATCAAGAGGATTTAGAGTTGTGTCTAATTTCCTAAATGGACTCCAAGATGTTTTCATTGATGACATCCCTAGTGATCTACCTCCAAAACGAGGGATGATGACCATGCAATAGAGCTCCTACCAGAATCTCATTTCCTAATAAACCTCCTTACAAGCTCGACAAGAGGAGATCATGAGGCAAGTGCATAAATTGGTGGTAAAAGGGATGGTGAGGCCTAGCTCCTCTCCATTCTATTCACCAATACTTTTAGTGCAAAAGAAAGATGGCACCCATCACATGTGTGTCGACTATAGAGCACTAAATAGGATCACTATTTAAAAAAGAGATTTCCCGTGCCGCGGGTAGAAGATCTATTTGATGTGATAAGTTACAAGTTTTGGCATGACAAATGCTCCAGATGCATTCAAACTCATGATGGACAAAAATCTTCGGGCCACTCAAATTCTTTTGAGGAGTACAAGCGACACCTCTAGGTAATCTTTCAAGTTGTGAGAGAGAATAAGCTTTTTATTAATCAAAAGAAAAATGAATTTCTATTACAAGAGATTCAATATTTTAGGACACGTTAGCTCTAAAGATGGCACCTGTATGGATCCAACAAAGTTAGAGGTAATAAAAGGATGGCCTAATCCAAGGAATCTACAGGAGGTACGAAGCTTTATAGGTATGTGTGCATACTATATATGCTTCATAGAAAAATTCTCGCTAATAGCAGGCCCATTACATGACTTAATGAAAAATAATGTTAAGTATTCATGGACTGCAAAAGTGCAAGAAGCTTTTGAGAAACTTATCTCTCAATTTGTGCTCACACTACTAGATCTCTCAAAGCCATTTGACGTCCAATGTGGTGCTTGTGGTTATTACCTTGGAGTTGTTTTGCTTCAAGAAGGGCATGCCATAGCATATGAGAGTGAAAGAATCAACTCTAATAAGCGAGTATTGGGAAAATACAAAAAAGAGATACTAGCTATTCTATATGTCCTAGACACGTGGAAACGCTATCTCTTGGGGACTCCATTCATCCTACGAATGGACCACAAAGCCTCAAGAACTTCATGACGCAAACCAAGCTTTCCGACAAACAAATGAGGTGGGCAAATTTTCTTTCGTAATTTAAATTTCATATTTCTCACATTGCTGGCAAGCACAATCAAGTGGTCGATGCTCTTTCATGACAGCCAAGGATAAATGTGGTGTCTATAGAACTTCACAATGATCTATCTTTTATGATAGATGAGTATGCAACTGACCAAGAATCTAAGTACATAATTACAGCCTTTTCATCAGGGAAGAAAAAAGAACCATTCACCTTGAAGGATGGTTATCTTCCAAACGGCAATAGGCTATGTGTTATTCACCCATACAATAAGAAAGTCATGTATGAATCCCATGCTTCTCATTATAAGAGGCAAAGAAGGACTCCATAATCTTCTCTTTGAGGAGTAGAAATGTATTTATGTTGGCCTACCCTGAAAAGTAAACATACCGTGAAGTGTATGTTTCAAAATGTGTGGTATGCCAAAAGTCAAAATTTGATTGAGGGAAGCAACTTGGATTGTTTCAATCGACAGGCTTAACAAGAAAACACACTCTATGCCTGTCAAAAAGACTATTAAGGCACATCAAACGACAACCCTCTCTAGATCTCAAATCTTCAAGTATCATGGCTTACCAACATCCATAGTGTCAGACAAAGATCCTAGAATGACCAATAATTTCTAGAAGGGTCTCTTTGAGAATCTATGTAACATTTAATGGCCTAATAACTTATGTGTAGCAGAAATTAGCATGAACATAGTGGGCATTACTATGCTTGGGTGGAGAGAGCAACAAAAAGCATAACACCTAGTTAGATAGCATCGACAATACTTTCAAAAGAGAGAGAAATTAAGCTATTGACAATAGTTGAGGACCGGATTTTCATGGAGCCGGTCCCCCCTCCAAAAGGCTTTGTATTATGGTTTCTCCCATCAAGAGAGACATTGTACAATACAATTCTTTGTGTTCCTTCAAGACTAGCTAGTGCAATGAAGATGGAAACTTCATGCACTAAGCAAAACACTTAACAAACACAACTTGAATTATCCCCGTTCTCAGACCCAAGACCTCACACACCTTCGAAGATGGTGAGAGCTAGCAGGGTATGAGAGTAGATTGAGAGTAAGAAGGAGTATCTTACGAGAAAGATGTACATCTCCTCACATAATCACTCATATGTAGCATAGCTTAGCTTAGTAATTAGCTTGGTAGAGGAGATGAGCATGCATTGAAGCTTGACTCTTGGTTGGATTTGCATCCACATGCCAAGAGAGTGTTGATGTAGGCTTCTATCTCACAAGCTTGGAGTAGGTGATGAGTTCTCCATTAAAGCTTGGGAAGAGATAGTCTTCTCTTTCTTCACACATGAGCTTGTGTGAGTGTGTGTGTGATAATGCCTTGCAAATATCAGCCCCCTCTCTCTCTCTTGGGCGAGCCCTCTTGCTAATTGCTCTTGCTGAAGCCTCATTGGCCCTCCCCAAGTCAAGCCAATTACAATTAAGCAGCATAAGTGATAGCCTTCTTACATGTGTCCCCCTTTCCCCTTTTGTGAGAGCTTTAGGTAATTAAATAATTAAACTAAACTCTCATTGGACCCCTTTGCCTCCTGGCCAATAGAAATCAGGCAAGCCATGGGGCTCCTGAATGCTCATTGGACCCCTTGGGAGACTGCCCAATAGTCTTCTAGGAGACTTAATTCTCATTGGTTTCATTTATTAAATGTTTTTAAATTAATTAAACTAGATTTACTCTAGCTTAATTCTCATTGGTCCACTTCAAGGGTCATCCAATAGAAATTGGGCACACCTTGTGAGCATCTGGCCTAGGGAGCTGACATGTGTCCCTCATTCCCTTTGTGTAAAGGGAGCCTGTGTGTGTGTGTGTGTGTAGCTTTCTCTCTCATCCCCTACCTTTAGGGCTCGCCCCCTCCCATGTAGGGATGTGCAAAGACTTTTAGGGCACACACAAAGCATCCAATTTTCCCTAGGGTTGTCCAAAGAACCTTTGAATTTTGGAACCTTAGCATTTTGGAACCTTAGCATTTTGGAAGTCTTAATGGGCTGAACCTTAGGGTCTTTTTAGCCCATTGTTGCACATGGCTCTTTTGCAGATGGCCTCCCCTTTGGATCCCTATTTTCCCTCCTTTGGATCCCTACTGTGGCCAGTCTGCTAGCTTAGTCAATATTCTAGCTTTTTCTCCCCTGGCACTTCCCCACATTAAATGATCAGTTTAATATGAGAAAATCATTTAGGAGAATTAGATATTGATTATTATAACAATCTAGGAAGTAGATTAAATTTCTCTTTTGGCCTATCATCCACAAATGGATGATCAAAGTGAAATAACTAATCTAATGATTCTTGAATCTACTAAAAGCCTATGTCATGGAAGTAGATCAACGTTCTCAATGAGAGAAGTACCTACCTATTATAGAGTATGCGTAGAATGACATTGTACATACTTCTATGGGGAAAGTACCTTTTGAGGTTAAGGAGGGAATATCCAAAACTCCCTTACTACTTAAGTGCATGGGAAGATCTTCGTTGCTGTTGATGAATATAGCCGAGACTAATAAGAATCTTTCCCAAAGATTAGAAAGGTTATATCCATCTCAAAGCAAAGGCAAAAAGGGCTGCTGCTAATAAGCACAGAAGAGCCGTAGCCTTTAAGGAAAATGATTGGGTCTTGCTAAAGTGTCTCAAGGCTCGTCTAAGGCATATTACGGGCACGAATCCTACTGGCCACGTCCAAGAGTATTATGATAAACTAGCAAAAAGATACTATGGTCCTTTTTAAATTCTTAAGCCAATCAATGAGCTAGCTTATTAGTTAAAGTTTCCCGACCATTGGCTCATGCACAATGTTTTCCATGAGATCCTACGTACGCCTTACAAAGGAGCGCCACCAAAAGAAGCACTAGTTGCAGACTCTCCAAAAATCAAAGATCAAGAAGAAGTACTTCAATTTGTCTCCATCCTACGACATGAAGACAAGGTATTAAGAAACAGTAAGATTATCCGATGATATCTTATTAAGTTTAAGGATTATCCTTTTAAAGATGCTAGATGGATGCAAGGAACCTAGCTTAAGGATAATATGAACCTTGTCAATGCTTACAATACTACACTAGAGTAAGAAAATGAAAATGCATTTTAAATGAACAATGTTTTTGTCTTATAAGACTAGTTCTCTTTTTATTGCAAACAAATTTAAATAATATGCATGCTTAGCATCGTTTTTATGGTGACGACGTCTCCCAAACACCAAGTAGAACTTGTCACTCTACTTTGGAAGTATGGTATGGACTAAAGAGTAGACATGCTTGTGGCAGCTAAGTCTCTCAAGCACCAAATGGATTAGTCATCCATTCTGGAATGATGTCATAGGGTAAAAAGAGATCCTCTATCTGCTAAGAAACATGGACTAATGCCTAGGCTTTATCTTCTCTAACTCATAGTCGAGGACAACTATGATTTCAAGAGAGAGGTAATGTCATAAAATATAACATATAACATATAACTTTACCAAATGATTTTCTCATATTAAACTGATCATTTAATATGGGAAGATAAAAGGGGAACAAGAGTTAGGTTATAGATACATGCTTCTAAACCTATCTCAACAGGGGACCAAAAGGAGAAATTGTTGCATCTCAATAGGGTCCAAATGGAGAAATGGTTGCATCTCAATAGGGGTCCAAAAGGAGATGGTCTACCAAAGAGCAATGTGCAATAAGTGCTTCTAGATTTACCTCAGCAAGGGACCAAGAGGAGAGATGGTTACGTCTCAATAGGGGTCCAAAAGGAGGTAGTATTTCAAAGAGCAATGTGCATCTAATGGAGATTAAAAGACCTTAAGGTTAGCTTCATTAAAGACCTCCAAAGGTTAGTGTTAAAAGTCATTAGACCCTAGGCAAGCTAGGGTTGTGCTTGAGGTGGGAACCTGACCCAAGCTTGAGGTGCTTGTCATGCTTAGTGACTAAGGTGCTTGAGGTGCTTGTCATGCTTGATGAGTAATGTGCTTGAGGTGCTTGCTGACTAAGGTGCTTGAGGTGCTTGTCGTGCTTACTGATTAAGGTGCTTGAGGTGCTTGTCATGCTTGATGATGAAGGTGCTTGAGAAGCTTCCCTTGCATGGGAGGTAAGGTGCTTGAGAAGCTTCCCATGCATGGGAGGTAAGGTGCTTGAGTAAAAAAGAGACCCTACAAAGGAGGGGGGAAGCCCCAAAGTTAGATGAATCTTTGACTTAACCTCTCACTCACCCAAATGGCACCCCTTTCTGAAGGGGCACATGGACACATATCAGACTCTCCCTATGCTTAGCCACATGGGGTGCTTGAATCCTATTGGTTGGGCTAAAGAGGGGTCCAATGAGCTTCTAGTTCAATCCAGCAAATATCTAGATATTTTCAAGCTCTCTCTCTCTCAAAGGGGTAAGGAGGACACATGTCCAAAGACTACCCATGTGCTTGAAATGCATTGTGTATGTGCTTGGCTAGGAGGAGAGGGGTCCAATGAGCTTCAAGCTTGAGCAAAAAGGAGGGTCGCCCAAAGAAAGCAAGGAGTATGCTTGGGGGTATACACCTCTCACACATTCATTTTTCAAAAATTCTCACTCGGTGAAAGTGCAAGAACTCTATCTCCTTCTCCAAGCTTGTTGAGAACTTGAGAGCGTACACCAACACTTTTGGCTATGGAATGAAAATCCAACCAGGAGCCATGCTTCAATGCTTAAGTTTGTCATCTTCTCCATCTTCATTACTATGCTATTATGTATGCTATCAAGAAGAGTGATGATACGTGACGAACTAATTCTTTCTCCTATGAATGTTTCTTCTTCCTCTTCCCCACCCTCATTCCCCGCTAGCTCTCTCCACCTTCAAAGGTGTTTGAGGCCGTGGATGGTTAATGCCTTTACAAAGATTATGTTATGGTCGTGATGCATGAAGCTTTCCATCTTCATAGCATCACCAAGGTCACAAGGAACACAAAGATTGTATTATACCAAGTCTCTCTTTATGGGAGAATCTATAATACAAAATCCTATTGGAGGGGGGACTTGTTCCACATAAATCCGGTCCTCAAATGTTGTCAAGTTCTCTAATTCTCTTCTCTCTCTCTCTCGTAAAAGTATTGTTTATGCCAAATTAATTAAGTATACTCCTAATTTCGCTATTCTCAAAGTTCATAGGCCATATTCATTACAACTTGCAACATCTGAGGCAGGTGTTTGAATTACTAAGAGCAAATAATTATCTAGGATATGTTATCTCAGCTAATGGGCTGCACATGGATCAATCCAAATTGGATGCCATTCAAAAGGTGGCCTTCTCCTAAAAATCTGGAAGAGTTACAGATTTTCTTGGGATTTGCAGGTTTTTATCGACGGTTCTTGAAAAACTATGCTCATATTGGTGTGCCAATGAGTGACGGACTCTGCTGCTCAACAACAAAGTTTTGATACGCTCAAGGATGCATTAGCTACAACTCCTATTCTATCTATTGTGGATCATTTGAAGCCATTTGTTTTGGAAATGAATGCCGGTAACCGTGCTATTGGAGCAGTCCTTCTCTAAAGGAGGGGAGGACAATTGCATTTGAAAGCAAGAAGCTTGATTCAGTGCAGCAAAATTATTCTACTTATGAACTCCAACTCTACGCAATAGTGTCTGTCTTAAAGACATGGCAGCATAAATTGTATGGAGCTCACTTTGAGATTGTGTTTGACCACAAACACATAAAATGGTTTACACAACAAATCAACTTGAAGGGTTGAAAGGCCAGGTGGGCTGAGATTCTTTAGGAGTATGACACAAAGCTCCGGTATCATAAAGGATGATACAATGTGGTGGCTGATGCTCTTAGTCGTATGCTTGAGATCAATTCTCTTTTATTCACGGAACTTTGCAGTGAGTTTTTGGATTCTCTGAAGGAAAAATATGAGCATGATGATGCATACTCCAAAGTGTGGAGCCATGTGCAAATGAGGGATCCTTCTCATTCCAATGCTGGTAGTGTGTTGTTAACCTCCACACATAGTTCTCATTCTCAATCGAGTGATGAGCTATAGAGATGGAAGAATTTTTTCATCGATGATGGGTACCTACTCCACAAGGGGAGAGTTTGTGTACCGACGAACACGGACATTCCGCGCCAAATTTTTTACGAATGTCATGACAGTCCAACTGCACGGCACCCGAGCATTAAAAAGACTTATGCTCTCGCGTAAGGGGACAATTTTACTGGCTAGGTTTACATGGCTTTGTTCAAGACTATGTCTTGCATTACCAGAAATGTCAAGTTAACAAAGAAGAGCGCCTGAAGGCAGGAGGACTCTTATATCCTTTAGAGATTTCCAATGGTAAATGATAAAGTATCTCTATGGATTTTATTGTGGGTTTACCAACCACCATACAAGGTCATGACTCGGTATGGGTGGTCGTAGACAGATTGACTAAACTATGTAAGTTTATTCCAACCAAGTCGACCATAAAGACTCTAGAATTAGCTAAGTTATTTATGGACAATCTGGATTCTGTACAAGTTGTATGAATTGCCAAGTACCATTATCAATAATCGTGATCCCAAGTTTAATATTCATTTTTGGAGGGATGTGTTTAAACGATTGGGTACATAACTTAACCTCAATAGTACAGTAGATCATACAGAAACGGATGGTAAAATTGAACGAGTTAAACAAGTCCTAGAAGATATGCTACGAGCATTCGTTGTCGTGTAGCTCCGCTTCCACGATGGGAAAAAGAGCAAAGAAATGCAAGCTAAGCTTCTTTGAAGCCTACACATTTACTGAGCAGTGATCAGGGCTTGTTAATAGGCCAAGTTTAATGATTAATGTATGCCAGATGCGGCTTAAAAGGGCCAACAGATACCTTAATGATGCCAAAAATGAGTATGCTTGAAGTGAGCACAGATGGGAGATTATGATCAAGAACTGCAGTGCTTGAAGTGGTTGCTGGCTTGTCTTTATGGCTCGTCGATTGGAGCTACGATGAAGAAGTTATGTCGGTTTGAAGTTTAATCCGATTGCAAATCTGTACCAGATTGGGCAACTACAGCAGAGGGAACAAAATTGAAATGAATGCATGGACTTGAAGTGCTTACTTTGTGGAGTACGTCGATCTTTTCAGGTCAGTGATCAGAGTTACGGTTGTCAAGATATTGGCTGTTAAAGATTCACCGAGGATCGATTCCGTATTAATCGGGTCTGCTCGATCGGAGTGCCATCTGGGAATTTTTGACTTCGACCAAGTTATCTTTTTTGGTGCACTAATAATTATATATGTGAGAGGATTTGAACTCGGCACTACTTTAGTCAAAATCTATTTCATCACTGTGCTTGGTACTGGATCTGGGCCAAATGTGGTGCCGTACAGAAGCACATAAGGTTTTTGAAGAGCTTCGTGTTTGGAATGTCGTCTCTTGGAATCCAATGATTGCGGGGAAATGCCAACAACACGGCTGCGGCTTGCTGGAGAAAAATGAGCTGCTAGGCAATGCTTGGCCAATGTGTATACTAAATGTGGTGCCCTTACAAGGCTTTGGCCTCCTAAAGGCAACCAAGTGAGTGGTCGCCTGCCCAAAGGAAGCGGGCCGCCCAAGCGGTAGGGCCGATGCCCGCCCAAATTAAGAAAAGGAGATTTTGTATGTGTGAACAAGGGAAGAAAAGCATGGCTGATGGTGAAAGCAGCGAATGGCAGTGCATGAGAGCGGAGATGAGCTCGTGCAGGGTTGGGGAGAGCTCGGTTGAGCACGACGAAGAAGGAGAAAGTCACCGGCTTGCCACGACCCTAAACTTTGGTTCTAGTGTCGGCCGTTTTCGTGCACCCAAGATCCGACGCTGCCATGTCATCATGAGGCCTTCCCACCTAGCAACGATGACACCGTCGTTGTTTATGGGGAAGTGGGGTCTTGATTTTTACGTCGTTGTTTATGGGGAAGTGGGGCCTTTAATAAAAATAAAGAGGAGAAGCTGAAGTAGAAAAATATAGGGTATTCAAGAAAACGTAAGGAGGGGAAAAGAAGGATCGAGGAAAAGCTTTGAAGGGAGCCTACTCTCTCTCTCATGCTAGAGAAGGAGCAAGAAGGCGAGTCAGAGCTTTGCTGGTGAAGGAGGACGGCAAACCAAAGGGAACTCGACAAGGCGAGGAGGAGAGGAGAGGAAGTGCTCGGAAGGGAGGACAGCCGAATCGGAGCTCTCTCTCTCTCTCTCTCGCTCTCTCTCTCTCTCTCTCTCTCTGCAAAGCTTGGGTCTCGGCATGAAGAGGATACGAAGCAAGCTAGTTTTTTTTCTCCTGCGACGACTAAGCTCGAGGTCTCTCTCTCTCTCTCTCTCTCTCTCTCTCTCTCTCGACCCTTAAGAAGCTTGAGAGGGCATGAAGCATCAACGAGTGGTGAGGAAGAGGAGTTAACGATTATGCAAGGAAGAAGAAAAGGAGGGCAAGGAGAGCCGTGAAGAAGAGGGTGCAAAGAGATTGCTCTCCCTCTCTCGATCTCGATCTCCAATCAAATCAAAGAGGAGAAGCAAAGAGAAGTAACAAGAGGTTATGGCATGGAGTGAAGAGGAAGAACGAAGGAGGGGGAGGCGGAGCCCTGGAGGAGGAAAGGATCAAGGAGAGGAGCAAGGGCTTCAAAGGGCAAGCCCGCTCTCTCTCTCGTCCTCAGCTAACAAAGGAAAACGAAGTCTCTCTCTCTCTCTCTCTCTCTCATGCTGGAGAAGGAGAGGATCTCAGAGTTGCTGCATGAAGGTGGCATGAGCTCGGAAGAGGAAAACACAAGGCAGGCGTCCGGGGGCCTCTAACACCATGTCAGAATACGCAGCGGTAGACAGGCAATTCCTCAAGCGCATTTTGTGATTTTTGAAGTAGTCAACATTTGGGATACATGCGGACCAAGGCTCTTGACTAACAATATGATCGTGAATTATTTGCGCATGTGTGGCATATCGTGCAATCAATGAAGTCCAAGAGAGAACATCCTGGACACGTAACCCCTCAAGCACTTTATGTGCTTTTTGAAGTGCACCACATTTGACATACATGTCGACTTAGGCATTGGCAAGCACGGTGTTTTCTTTCAACAGCCCTTGACTAACCATATCATCGTGAATTCTTTTGCCCATGTAAGTGTCTTGCGTACTGCCACATGTCTTCACAATGCAAGCGGAGGTAATTGCATCTAGAGAGATGCCCTCACTTTGCATCGTCTAAAAACAGCCCAAGGCTTTCTGGTCCTTCCTTGTTGGGCATATCCCGCAATTAAAAATCTCCAAGAGAGGGCTTCTTGGATAGGCATCTCTTCAAAGCACTTTTTAGGCTCTCTAAAGTAGACGACGTATGGCATACATCTCGACCAAGGCATTGCTAAGCATGATGTTTTCGTTCAACAACCCTTGACTTACAGTATGATTGGAATTCTTTTGTCCATATCAGTGTCATGTGTAGTGCTACATGCCTTCAGGACAAAAGCGTAGGTGATTTCATTTACATTTTCTGTCAGGAGTTGCTGATCAACAATATTATCGTGACCTCTTTTGCCCAAATCAATATCCTGAGTGATGCCACATGCCTTCAAGATGCAAGCATAAGCGATTGCATCTGGAGAGATGTCCTCGCTTTGCATCTGCTAAAAATAACCCAAAGCTTTTTGGCCTTGTGCCCGTTCGGCATATTTTTAACCTAAGAATTTGAAGAAGCAACATCCCGGACACGTAGCTCCTCAAGCACTATTAGTGCTTTTTGAAGTACACCACATTTGACATACATGTCGACCAAGGCATTACTAAGCATGATGTTTTCAATCAATAGCTCCTTACTAACTATATCATCATTATCCCGATATCAAAGTCTTGCATTGTGCCACATGCCTTTGAAGTGCAAGCGTAAGTAATTGTGTTTGGGGAGATGGCCTCACTTTGCATTCTCTGAAAGTAGCCCAAAGCTTCTTGGTTGTGTCCTTGTTGGGCATATCGCGCAATCAAAACACTCCAAGAGAGGGCATCACGGACAGGTAGCTCAAGCATTTTTTGTGCTTTCTAGAGTAGACAAGATTTCGCATACATGTTTGGGAGCGCATTGCTAAGCATGATGTTTTCTCTCAACAACCCTTGAGTAACAGTATGATTGTGAAATCTTTTACCTTTATCAGTGTCATGCATAGTGCCACATGCCTTTAAGACAAAAGCGTAGGTGATTTCATATGGAATTTCTTTCAATAACCCCTGACTAACAATATCATCTTGAATTTTTTAGTCCGGATCAACATCCTAAGTGGTGCCACATGCGATGAAGGTGCAAGCCTAAGTGATTGCATGTGGAGAGATGTCCTCGCTTTGTATTTGTTGAAAATAGCTTAGAGCTTCCTTGCCTTGGCCCCGTTTAGCATATCTTGCAATCAATGAATTCGAAGAGACAACATCCCAGACATGTAGCTCCTCAAGCATTGTCTGTGCTTTTTGAAGTACACCACATTTGCCATATAGGATGCTATCATTTAATGAACGATGAAAAGCGAGCGAGAGATGAAAATCGAGCAGAGAAAGCAAGTCCTTTCCTTATTATGATAGAAGAGGTAGTTAAGGAAGTAGCAATAGACCATAATGCTTTATACAATCCCAAGTAAAGGAGTTTTTCCCTAAGGTCTTTTGCAAAGAATTTGGAAATGCTTCACAAAATAACATAGTGAGAAGATAGTGGTTGAGATTGTCACATCACTACTTAGCACCATCAAATATTGCCATGGTTGTTCAAAGTTATGATAACTGCTATTCAAATTGTTGGAGATGCAAATGTACTCAAGTTGTGGCCATTTCTCGTTGGTATTCTAATAGTTTGATGCAACATCACTACTAACAAAGCCATTGTCCTTACTATAGATCTTAAATACCACTTCAAGTAAAACCTTGGTGATAATAGTATATTATAGCCCCTTTTTTGAGTGTATATTATGGCCCCTTTTTTGAGTGACAAACATTAAAATAGATGTTGATCAATATTGATGTGTTTTGTAGCTTATTTTGGCATGCTGTTTCTTTGACTTAATCTTGAGCCAAATTAGACACCCATTGTAAGAATAGTGAGTAGAAAAAACGTTGGTTCAAATTTGTAAAAAAACTATAGTAAAAATGTTGTGAGGTTGTATTTATTTGAATTTAACCAAAACAAGAATTTTGGTTAGGTACTTTTCTATATCCAAGTCCCCCATGGACAAGTGAAATATATGGGCAAAACTCTTATGAATACTAGAGACACTTCACCAATTCTATTTTAGGAATGCAAAGGGGATTTTTTTTTTGAGATTCCCCTTTTCTTTTGGGTCCTTCCCAATCTCTTACCATGTATCCAAAATGGTAGATTGAGGATTGGTTTTTATTGGATAGTATCTCAAAACACAAGTTGGTATAGCCTAGTTTAGCAATAATCAAAGGACTTGCTCACAAAATTGATACAACACATGAAGTTAGTCTTCCTTCGGGATCTTTAGGATTATTGAGTAGCCACTACAAGATGGTTGAACCTCCCACACTTGATGATGGGTACTCTTGGAAAATTTGGCATATAGAACAATCAATCTTTCACACTTGATGATGATGCTAGCAATCCACGTGATTCATGTCTTTTGCACCCCTCCAACTTGTGCTTTGAAATGCACTCCATATCAGTGCGATATAGACTGCATTGTATTCTAGAACTAGAAAATAAAGCTCAAGCCATTCACACACCAAATGTAGGCGGTGCCCTCCATGGGACATAGCCCAATAAAAGAGGTTGCCCATCATCTTCAACTTTTACACACAATCATCTATGGAAGCTATCCCACTAACTCAATGGGCACCAAGCACTTGCCTAGCTTTTGTTCAATGTTGGGTAACCAAGCTTGGCACTCAAGATTGGGCATGCATTCGTTCACTAACAGAGAAAAAAATATTGAAGATCCATTGCCTCTACTTTTGCTTCAAAAAATTAATTCTTTGGCTTTATATGTGTCGATTGGGAGTCAAACTCATTTTGGCACCTTTGGCTATTGTGTAAGGACCTAAATTCTTGCCCTTCCTACTTACATTTTGTTAAGCATGGAGCCTGATTTACCCTTGTAATTTTATGTGGTAAAAGCGCACATTTGTAAGGCCCCCATTATAAGGAGAAGCCATTGTGCGTGAAGGAAAATCACTCACCGGAAACCAAAATTTTCACGGAGAAAAATCAGGGGCAACTTTAAAGTCCTCGGGGGCTTCCGCCCCTGAGACTTTTTTTTTCGCCGGAATATTCTTTTTCGTCGGAATATTATGTTCGGATGGCGGCCGAAAAGTGGTCGGAAAACAATCGATCGGTTGGCCGGTGGCCGGTAGTCAATGGCCGATGGCCGGTGGTCGAAAGTCAATGGCCGGTGGCCGGTGGTCGGAAGTCAATGGCCAGTGGCCGGTGGCCGAATTCAAAAGCGGACTTGTCTTCTCAAGGGCGGCCACACATGGGCGGATTGGAGGGTCCGATTTGGACTTATTCGCACAAGGGCGGCTACACATGGCTGTCTCTCATAAGAGAGGGCAACCCTTTTGGCCTATAAAAGGAGGCCATTTCTACACACATTTCATAGTGTGAAGTTGATGCAACAAGGTGAGTGTGAGGTTGTGAGAGTGAAGCAAGGCGAAAGCTCCATTAAGGGTATAATCCCTTTGTAAACTACTTCTTGTTTTGAAGTACTAAAGCCATTGAGTGGCTGCTTTTCTGTGGACGTAGCCCACATTGGGTGAACCACGTATATCGTGTGTACTCTCTCTCTCTCTCTCTCTCTACTCTATAATCTCGTGTATATAAATCTGTCTCTCTCCATTAAGTAATCTACTCAATTATCTATTTAGCTACGTCTTATTTCCTAACAACTGGTATCAGAGCAAGGTTTGCTCGTAGCTAAATTATCTCAAGGAAAGGATTCCTTGAATTGAGTGGGAGTTATGGCGGAGGAAGGGAAGCTCAAGATTGAAAAGTTCAATTGCAAAAACTACCAACATTGGAAGATGCAGATTGAAGACTATCTCTACCAAAAGGACCTCTATTTGCCACTAGGCGGTCTTGCGAAGAAGCCCGCAACAATGGCAGATGAAGCATGGATTGTCCTTGATCGAAAAGCACTGGGAACAATCCGGTTAAGCTTGGCGTCAACGGTGGCCTTCAATGTTTCGGAGATGAAGACCACGGAGGACTTGATGAAGTCACTTGACGACTTCTACGAGAAACCATCGGCATCCAATAAGGTATTTCTTATGAAGCGCTTGTTCAATCTAAAGATGGAAGAGAATGGTTCAGTTGCAGAACACCTAAATGACTTTAACACAAACATAAGTCAACTTCGATCAGTGAAAATCAATTTCGATGACGAAGTGCGAGCTCTCCTTATACTATCATCTCTACCGGATAGTTGGGACAACCTTGTGATGGCTGTAAGTAATTCTATCTCTGGCACAAATACTCTTAAGTTTGATGATGTTGTGGGTGTTCTCCTAAGCGAGGAAATGCGAAGGAGAAGCACAGGAGAATCATCAAGTGCTGCACTATCAGTGGAAACAAGAGGAAGGCTTAAGGAGAGGTTCAAAAACCAAAAGGGTCGTGATCGCTCAAGGCGGAGCAAGTCACGCACAAAGTCAGTTCTTGAATGTTGGAACTGCGGTAAGAAGGGCCACGTCAAGAAGGATTGCTGGTCCAAGAAGAAGAAGGAGACAGAGTCTCAAGACAACAAGCCAACATCGGAGGCCAATGTGGCAGGTAAAGTAGAGCAAGATGCTCTAATTCTCTCATTAGACAATGTGTCTAATTCCTGGATAGTAGATTTAGGGGCTTCATTTCATGCGACACCACACAAGCAACATTTCCAAGACTACACCAAAGGTAATTTTGGGTATGTATACTTGGAAGATGATGAAGCTTGTGAGATTGTCGGCAAAGGTACAGTTTCTGTCAAAACTGCTAACGGAAATGAATGGAAGCTTAAAGATGTTAGGCATGTTCCTTCTCTTCGCAAAAATTTGATCTCTACAGGACAATTGGACGATGAAGGTCACAACATTGCATTTGGAAACAAACGGTGGAAGATCTCAAAGGGATCTTTGGTGGTTGCCAAGGGTGAAAAAGTCGGTACACTTTACTGGTGTACTGTTAGCACACAACCTTTAGCTTGTGCAGCAACTACAGAAGTTGACAGTGCGGTGTGGCACTACCGACTTGGGCATATGAGTGCCAAAGGAATGCAAATCCTTCAAACAAAGAAGCTTCTACCAAGTTTGAAAGAAGTGGACTTAGAGTTCTGTGAAGATTGTGTTTATGGTAAACAAAAGAGGGTAAAATTTCAAAAATCAGGAAATGAAAGAAAAAATAAAAAACTTGAGTTGGTTCATTCTGATGTTTAGGGTCCTGCAAGTACACCATCACTTGGTGGCTCATTGTACTATGTAACATTCATAGACGATGCGACTAGAAAAACATGGGTTTATGTCATGAAGAATAAATCCGATGTATTTTCCATATTTCAAAGGTGGAAAGCCTTTGTGGAGAATGAAACACGTACCAAGGTTAAATGCCTCATATTCGACAATGGAGGCGAATATTGCAGCCAAGCTTTTGAAAGCTTTTGTGCTAGCAATGGCATTCGGAGGCAAAGGACAACCCCAAGGACACCTCAACAAAATGGGATTTCGGAAAGGATGAACATGACAATCATGGAACGAGCACGAAGCATGCGGCTACATGCAGGCCTACCGCTTGAGCTTTGGGCGGAAGCTGTAAGTACGTCTGTGTACTTAATCAATCGGTCACCCTCAACGGCATTGGATGGGGGAGTTCCAGAAGAGGCATGGACAGGTAAACCGGTGAATTATGCATTTCTTAAAGTGTTTGGGTGTGATGCTTTCATGCACATAGATAGAAGCCTAAGATCAAAGTTAGATGCAAAGTCCAAAAAGTGTTTCTTCATTGGCTATGGAGAAGGAGACTTTGGGTATCGCCTATGGAATCCTGAAGATGGTAAAATCTTAAGGAGTAGGGATGTAATTTTTAACGAACAAAATATGTACAAAGATTACTTGGAAAGAAAACAAACAAAAGAAACAGGTGATGAGTACATGGAGCTTGAGGACGGTGAAGACTCAAGGACTGCAAATGGTGACAATGTGCAACAACGTCAACCAAATGAGGAGCCTCAACCTATTCCCCGAAGATCTACAAGAGCAACTAGACCTCCAGAAAGGTTTGTTCCTTCCTTCAACCATCTCTTGATCTCAGATTCTGGAGAGCCGGAATCATATGAAGAAGCTATGCAACATGAATCCAAAGAAGAATGGACGAAGAGCATGCAAGTGGAGATGGACTCACTACATCGCAACCAAACATGGGAGTTGGTTGAATTGCCTAAAGGTAAGCGGGCACTTCAAAACAAATGGGTGTACAAGCTAAAGGAAGAAGAAGGTGGGAAGAAAAGGTACAAGTCTAGGCTTGTGGTAAAAGGTTTTTCTCAAAAGAAAGGTATTGACTTCAATGAAATATTTTCTCCTGTTGTAAAAATGAACTCAATTAGGCTTGTCTTAAGCCTTGTGGCTGCTCATGATCTAAATCTCGAGCAAATGGATGTAAATACAGCATTCCCTCACGGTGACTTAGAGGAGGAAATCTACATGCTTCAACCAAAGGGGTATGAAGTAAAAGGTAAGGAGAAAATGGTTTGCAGATTAAAGAAGAGCTTGTATGGTTTAAAGCAAGCATCAAGACAATGGTACTTGAAGTTTGATCGATGGATGTTGGATCATGGATTCACAAGATGCAACTCGGATCACTGCGTCTACACGGAGAATTTGGGAGATGGGAAATTCATCATCCTAATGTTGTATGTTGATGACATGTTGATTGCAAGTGCTAACATGCAGGACATCAAAGACCTAAAAGAGGAGCTGTCCAAATCTTTTTCAATGAAAGATTTAGGTGCTGCAAAGAGGATACTAGGTATGAAAATATCAAGGGACAGGACGAAGAAGACAATAAAGCTATCTCAAGAAGATTACATCAAGAAGGTACTAGAAAGGTTTGCAATGCAAAATGCAAAACCAGTTTCTACACCTTTGGCTGGTCATTTTAAACTAACGAAGGATATGTGTCCAAAGACACAAGAGGAGATAGCCTATATGTCTAAAGTTCCATATGCTGCAACGGTAGGTTCTCTAATGTATGCTATGGTCTGGACAAGGCCAGACATTGCACATGCAGTGGGAGTTGTGAGTAGGTTCATGGACAACCCAGGTAAAGAGCATTATCAAGCTGTGAAGTGGATACTTAGGTATCTAAAAGGGACAACAACAAATGCTTTGTATTTTGGAGGAACTGATATTTTTCTAGAAGGGTATGCTGATGCAGATATGGCAGGTGACAAAGATACTCGAAGGAGCACTACTGGCTATGTGTTCACGGTTGGAGGCACAGCAGTAAGCTGGGCTTCAAAGCTGCAGAAAGTGGTTTCACTTTCTACCACGGAAGCAGAGTATGTAGCAATGACGGAGGCAAGCAAAGAAATTCTGTGGCTTCACAGATTCTTAGAAGAGCTTGGATTCAAACAAGACAATTGTGTCTTGTACAATGATAGCCAAAGCGCTATCCATCTTGCAAAGAACTCAGCCTTTCATTCAAGGACAAAGCACATTGAGGTGAGATATCACTTCATACGCACTCTTTTGGAAGAGGGACAACTAAAGCTAGGAAAGGTGCATACAAGTGAAAATCCTGCAGACATGTTTACAAAGGTGGTCAACAAGGAGAAGTTGAGCTTTTGCTCATCTTCAATCGGCATTCAAGGATAAGAAGCCAGAATGGAAAGCAGTCACAGGTTTGGTTTGGAGATCAGTCTCCAAGTGGGAGATTGTTAAGTATGGAGCCTGATTTACCCTTGTAATTTTATGTGGTAAAAGCGCACATTTGTAAGGCCCCCATTATAAGGAGAAGCCATCGTGCGTGAAGGAAAATCACTCACCGGAAACCAAAATTTTCACGGAGAAGAATCAGGGGCAACTTTAAAGGCCTCGGGGACGGAGGCACCCCGAGACTTTTTTTTCGCCGGAATATTCTTTTTCGCCGGAATATTATGTCCGGACGGCGGCTGGAAAGTGGTCGGAAAACAACCGATTGGTTGGCCGGTGGCCGGTAGTCAATGGCCGATGGCCGGTGGTCGGTGGTCGGAAGTCAATGGCCGGTGGCCGGTGGCCGAATTCAAAAGCGGACTTGTCTTCTCAAGGACGGCCACACATGGGCAGATTGGAGGGTCCGATTTGGACTTATTCGCACAAGGGCGGCTACACATGGCTGTCTCTCATAAGAGAGACAGCCCTTTTGGCCTATAAAAGGAGGCCATTTCTACACACATTTCATAGTGTGAAGTTGATGCAACAAGGTGAGTGTGAGGTGGTGAGAGTGAAGCAAGGCGGGAGCTCCATTAAGGGTATAATCCCTTTGTAAACTACTTCTTTTTTTGAAGTACTAAAGCCATTGAGTGGCTGCTTTCCCGTGGACGTAGCCCACATTGGGTGAACCACGTATATCGTGTGTACTCTCTCTCTCTCTCTCTACTCTATAATCTCGTGTATATAAATCTGTCTCTCTCCATTAAGTAATCTACTCAATTATCTATTTAGCTACGTCTTATTTCCTAACACATTTTTCAAAATGCAACCCAAATTTTAAATTTTATTCCCTCTTTACTTACATTTTTCAAAAAGCAATCCAAATTTTCTTGAGGGACAAAACATTCTTGATGATGATGTTGGCAAAACAAACTCATCGAGGGCTCTCCAATCTTTCTTTTTCCAAATGTATATAAAGTGGATTTGGTGAAGAAATATTTTGGTGATGATGCTAGCAAATTCGGCTCAGCAAAGACCCTTCAATTAGATCGTGAAGTGCAGACCGATTGGGGCCACTGGCAAATGAAGCTCACCTAGGGCCTTTCACTAGTGTTTAGTAGAAACCTTCATCTCAAACATCTACAAATCTCTATACACTAATTCTTAAGCGAATTTGTTTTCAACTTAAACAATATTTTTGGCTATATTTACACCACTTGCAAAATCTAAGCATAATTTCTCCTTTTCACCAATCCGCTCAAGGTTAAGTTGAGACACACTTTTCTCAAACATCGATGGACATCACACGTGTAGTTCAAAATGATTTCACCAAGCCCTTCATAGTTGCGTTTGAAAATGCAAATTAATATGGGTTGGTGAGAAATGTAGCTCATCAGGCCCTTCACACTTGTGTTTGGAAATGCAAATCAACAAGGGCTGATGAAGAGTCTCTCAAATCAAGCTCACGATGCCCTTCCCACTTGTGCTTGGAAACACAAATTAGTAGGGGCTAGTGAACATGCAGGAAAATTAAGCTCACTTGGACCTTTGCACTTGCGTTTCCAAATGCAATCCAACATGCGCTGGTGAAGACGAATCTGAGTAGATGTAGGGCACGTGGAAGTACCAATTAGGTCGGTGGATCATGAGGTGCAATTGTAGCGGCAAGGAGGGATCACCTAACAGAGAATAGGAGGCATGCTGTTTGGTGCCAACATAGGAAAGCTTAAAGAACAGAAATTTGTACACTTGGCCCATGATCTAATGCCGCTTGGGAAAAATCACAAATATGAATCCAACAAACATGAAACTTCAAATGGAGGATATAACAATCATAGTACAATAATGCTCGAAAGAACCTTAATAATGTTTACCTACTCTAGGAAATTGCCATACGCTTCCTGTGCACCAAGAAGCAATTAGCGATACCTACTAACGGGCCGTCATCAAACTATGCCTCCTTGGAGACCGGCGTTGAATCCTTGACTACCATCTAGTTAGCTTGCAACAATAGCTAGCATAGAATAGAGATTAGATTGTTTGTTCTCGATAGACCTCACTGTGGCTCTCGTCAACCACGTCTTCCTTGGCTACTCCACATGACTAGGTCACAGAATGAGTTTTGTAGGAGCGTTGTTGCAAAATCTCTGCTAGATAGGGACAGCTCATTGGTGTCATATTGCAGCTATGTAGATTGTTTTATGAAGGAATGTTGCACCACATGACAAGCGGGAGACCCACTGAGTTGGCCGCAACCTAACCCTCACTCTGCAGCATGTCAAGTGTTAATTTAGATGGCATTAAGAAACACACAAGTATTTCTTGCACTGTGAGCTTCACATACAAGCTAGCAAAATTAACAAGGAAATTTTGCCTGTAACGACATCCTAAAATCTCTCTCTCTCTCTCTCTCTCTCTCTCTCTCACACACACACACACACACACACACACACACACACACACATTCATAGATCTTTGAGGAGTATTCCTACTACGTTAAAATCTCTCTTCTGATCTTCTTCTCTTTCTCTCTTCCTAGATACTATCTTACGATCATGCACATCCTCGGGCTGTAATCTGCCCCAATCCAACCTCCTCGGGCTGTAACCAGCCTTGCAAACGTGCACCCCCTTGTGATGTAACCTGCCCTAGCCAACCGGCCTCTTTCAACTTGCGTTTCGAAATGCTATGTGCTCGGGCTTGGTGAAGACATAATATTCTTTTGTTTTCTACGAGACCAAATGGTCAAACCAAACCCTTCAGACTTGCATTTGGAAATGCTATCCCATGGGCCTTGGTGAGGACAATAAACCTTCCAGAGACATGCTTACCTCATAGAGATATGATAGCCTCATCAACATCACGTTTGTTCCTTCTAGTCCATGATATTATGATAACATCCCCTCCATCTTCTACATGAGAACAATTATTTTACGTTGTGGCCCTCTATACCTAACGTCCTTGCGGCCCTCATTTACTACCTTATCTCCATTCTGGTTTTTGCTTGACAGATGGCATAGTATTTTTAAGATCATCTTTTGCATTCCACAACCTAAAAAATCATTGGTTGCATCTCAATACAAGTAATACTAAACTGAGTAAATAATTCAAAACTTGAGTAAATATTTCAAGCCTTAGAGCTCCTCTACTTGGTGCATAGGATCAACGCTCTTCGTTGGAATTATTATCTCCTCGTGATCTAAATAACGAAACATTCATCTCTCAAACTTGGATATATTTGCAAACTCTAACTTTTTCTTCAAACCCAATTTAGATAGTAAAGGACACATTTATTTAAATTTCACAAGCTTTACTATACTTGTACAAGTAGATCTTCTTTCCATCCCTAGGTCAACTTTCTAAGCATGCAATTGATGAGACACATAGGCTTATGCTGTTTAGGCTTCATCATCACATCCTTTGCCCCTTCTTAAAAGTTTTTTTCACATCTATAGTGTTACAAATGATCATGGGATGATATCTTTGACAATTACAATTAAAAATAAGTATCAATGCATCAATATCTCATACATACATACATACATACATACATACATACATATATATATATATGTATGTATGTATGTATGCATGTATGTATGTACACACACACACACACACACACACACCCTTTACAATCTCACTACTTGACGCGACTAGCCTTGGAAATGGAGATTCTTCTACGATTCCTCGTATTGAATGATGCTTGCATGGCATGAAGAAAGCACCATAGTGACCATTTCCTTTTCGAGATCGTTAATGACATTAAGTAACATATATCCCTATACCAAATTTGGTAGTCACATAACGGATGGTTGCATGAATTCAATTTTCACTAGCTCAAAGTTCTGCCAAGACATATTTTGCATCAATATTGTCAATAGTTATTTGAACAAGCCAATAAATTTTGATCTACTATTGAAACTTGAAAGTTAAGCAATATCCACTCAATGAAATACATCATACTATTAAAGTTATAAAACTAAAAGAACTTTAACCAAATAGGGCATCCATGTAAATAGTCCTTAGCATGGATGTTAAGATAGTCAGTTGGATGTTAATTGTGCTATTATAGAGAATGCATTAGAGAATCACAAGGATATACATGCAAAAATAGGAAATGAATAGGGGGATGGGTCTTAATGTGTATATTGTCATGTTTATCTTGGCTATTTCTCGCTTTCATTTAATATTTCCCCTAGAATAGGTAGACTAAGTACTTAAAGCTAGTGATCCTGGAACGGTACTGAGTATGTTCTGATAATATTGCTCAGTTTGATTGGATAAGGTGTAAGACATTGTTGTGTCCGTTTAATACACATAAGAATATCCATAAATGCATTCAAGCATGAACCTTAGCTGTATTAAATGACTAATGGCCACAATAGTGGTACTATTATAAAATGATCGTGTGAAGGACAGCTTAGTCCTCTGTGTGTGATATGGTTTTATACAATGTAATAAAGATATAAGGAAAGTAACAATTCACAGTCTTGCTTACATACAAATATAGCAAACAAGGAACATAAGTTCCTTCATAGATCGAGGGTCCACCTCAAAATATGAAAGTGCACCATGCAACTTCACCTGGAGCGATTTTTTATATTTTCAAAAAAATATAGAATAAGAGGGTTTAAAAAGTATATTTTAATAAAAGTCATAGGTTCATGAAACAAAAGGGTCTTTTAATTCACAAGGAAGTGTGTGTAGAGAGGTCTTAAAAATTTCACTTGGCTCCATCTTTCATGCAAGGGTCAAGGATAGCAAAGACATAGATTTTCAAAGAACATCGTCAATGTGCTTTATTGTTCTTTTTTTTTTTGCTCGCTTTTTGTCCCTCGCTCGATTTTAATTGCTCGCTAAACAATATCACCCTGGCATACATATCAACCAAGGCATTGCCAAGCACAACGTTTTCTTTCAACAGCCCCTGACTAACAATATCATTGTGAATTCTTTTGCCAATATCTGTGTCTAGCGTGCTGCCACATCGCTTCAAAATGCAATTGCATTTGGAGAGATGGCCTCACTTCGTATCCTCTAAATAGCCTAAAGCTTCCTAGCACTACCCATGTTGAGCATATCCCACGATTAGAACAGTCCAAGAGAGGGCATACAAGACAAGCAACTCCTCAAGCACTTTTTGTGATTTTTGAAGTAGTCGAGATTTGATATACATGTGGACGAGGGCATTACGAAGCACGATGTTTATTTTCAATAGCCCGTGACTAACAATATCATTGCAAATTCTTATGCCCATATTAGTGTCTTGCATACTGCCACATGCCTTTAAGACGCCAACATAGGTGATTGCTCTTTTCAACAGACCCTGACCAACAATATCATCGTGAATCCTTTTCCCCGCATCAACATCTTGAGTGGTGCTACCACACCTTCAAGACACAAGCGTAAGTGATTGCATCTATAGAGATGCCCTCATTTTGCATCCGCTTAAAACAACCTGGATCTTCCTAGACTTGCCCCTGTTTGGTATATCCTGTAATCAATGAAGTCCAAGAGACAACATCAGTGCAAATCGGTAGCTCCTTGAGCACTTTCTGTGCTTTCTAAACTACACCTTATTTGGCATAAATGTTGACGAATGCATTGCCAAGCGACATTTTCTATCAACATCCCTTGATTAATGATATCATTGTGAATTCTTTTGCCCATATCAGTGCCTTGCATAATGCCACATGTCTTTTAAATCCAAGCGTAGGTAATTGCATCTCTATAGATGCCCTCACTTTGCATCCCCTGAAAACAGGCCAAAGCTTCCTTGCCATGCCCTTGTATAGCATATCCCACAATCAAAATGCTCCAAGAAAGGGCATCCAAGGTAGGCAGCTCCTCAAGCTTTTTCAGTGCCTTCTAAAGTAGACAACATTTGGCATACATGTCCACCAAGGCATCGCCAAGCATGATGTTTTCTTTTAAGAGCTTCTGACTAACCATATGATCATAAATTCTTTTGCCAATATCAATGTTGTGAGTAGTGCCACATGCCTTTAAGACGGAAGCGTAGGTGATTTCATCTAAATTTTCTTTCAGCAGTCCCTGATTAACAATATCGCCGTTAATTATTTTTCCTGTATCAAAATCTTGAGTGTGGCACAAGATTTCAAGATGCAAGCATAAGTGATTGCACCCGGGGAGATACCCTCGCTTGGCATCTGTTGGAAATATACAATAGCTTCTTGGCCTTGCCCCTATTCGGTAAATCCTAATCAATGAAGTCCAAGAGATGATATCCCAGAGAGGTAGCTCCTCAAGCACTTTCTGTGCTTTCTGAAGTACACCACATTTGGCAAACATGTTGACCAAGGCATTGGCAAGCATGCCCTTTTCTTTCAAGAGCCTTTGACTAACATTATCATTGTAAATTCTCTTGTCCATGCGTAGTGACACATGTCTTCCAAATGCAACGGTAGGTAATTTCATTTGGAGGAAAGCCCTTATTTTGCATCCTTTGAAAAGAGCCCACAACTTCATGGCCCTTCTTCTGTTGGGAATATCCCTCAATTTCAACACTCCAAGAGAGGGCATCCCGGGAAGGCAAATTCTCAAGCACTTTTTGTGATTTCTGAAGTAGACAACATTTGGCATACATGTCGGCCAAGGTGTCACAAAATGATGACGTGGTTGCCCTGCTGACGTGGCTAATTGAACTGGCGGAGATGTTGACGTGGCAGTTTTTTGCAATTCGTGCTGATTGTATAGATGATGTTCACGTGGCAAAATGTACGGACTTCCACGTTTCATGCTGGCTGCTGATTTGGCATGGTAGTATGGAATTATGCAAAAAGCGTTGCTGCTTTTTGGGGCCAACTTTTGGGACTCGCTGCTTTTGAGTTTACTGCTTTTGGGGCTCTGCTTTTGGTATCCCTTGTCAAGATTTAATAAAATAAAGAAATATAGAAAGGGGTGCCAGGTTTTGGGGCCAATAACTCTAGGCACGAAACTACGTTGGGCCGTGTCGTCTCAAATTGAGTTGTGACTTAAGTTGTGAAGTATTTTTAAAGTGATTCTCTCTCGTGTCATGATAGATTCTAGACAAGGGTTCCCAAGTTTGTGACAGTGGTATCAGAGCATCGGCGTGTGCTTTTCTCAAAGGATACCAGTCCTAGCAAAGAGTAAACAAGGCACTTGGGTACTTTGGAAATTTTTATTGAAGAAATTTTCGTGTCCCAACCCTGGACTTATTAGCCACTCCAACCCTTACTTCATCGCGCATCAGGTGCACTCCCGTCTTCATCGCTCTATCTTACAGGGCATAAGCCATAAAGAATCTAAGATTACACATGGGTTCTTGTGGAGAATCTGACAAAGATAACACCCCTTAGTGGAAAGGCAAAGAAAATTTGAAGCATGGAGCTGGACATCCACACTTTTGCAACGAGGTGAGCCATCTTCTTGACTGTTTTGCGAGTGAAATTGAGGATGAGATGGTGAGATCAGGAGCGACAGAAGCTCAAGAATGTATCCATTGATTCAAGATAAGAATGATGAATTTGAATAAATGGATGATGATGCATGTTGAATGATTCTAGCGCATCAAGATTCCCATATGAATGAGATGACTGGATACCATGGTGAGCGCATCAAGAGTTCTTGCGGGATGAGATGACTACATAGGGATCTAGGTGCATCAAGACTTCTGGATGGATGAGATGACTAGATGATTGAAACATTGTGTTCAATATGAACTAAGAGTGTGAATGAAGAACTTTGAAACAAGAATTTCCTAAGGTAAATCTAATTTATATATGAAACTAATGTTTTCTGGAAGAACTTGCCAGATGTGTGCAGATAACAGGTGAAATCAATGATAATGGATGACAAACTCGGAGCAATGACAGCTCCAGAATGAACCTGCCAACAATAAGTATCATGATTTTTGAATGAAACTAATGTTTTAGGGAAGATCTTGCTATTTGTGAACATATAATAGGATTAAGAATGAGATGATGATGATTTTGGAGTAGTAACAGCTCTCGAATGAACCTAAAGTGGAAGAGAGCGAGGAGATACTCGTTCCAAAACAGATACTAGAAGGAAAGAGAAAGCTAAAGTGAACGGTGATTCTTAGTTAAGAACCATTTGGGCATTGAATGCGAAATGGATGGAGGAGGACCTAGCAGATACTCCTCAGATTTGGAACTTTACCTTGACACGTTTGGTCTAGCATTGGCTATTCCAAGAGTTCCCAGAGATCAAGGGGTGCAGGCAGGATTACACAAGAGAGGAGTTACTCCACTCCTTTGTCACAAATTACCTAGATGGAATAAAGTCATTGATTTCCCTTTGGGTTTCAAGGATACGAATGGGATGACAACATTTTGCTGAATGACTTCATGAGAGAAGTACTTCAACTTGGGATCCTCAAAAATGATTTCTTGCACACGACTGCTTGAGTGAAAATTTTCTACAGACATGATCGTAATAAGGATTAGTTAATTCATAATCAATGAGGTCCGAGATGGATCTAAATGTGATTACTAAATACGTTACTGGCAATCATGGTTTGAGATTTGGAATGAATTTTTTTGTGATTGATTTGTCATGTGATGTCATGTGATATCATGTGAAGTGATGTGAATGTGCATTGACTGAGTCGTCTTTGTGCAAGTGTTGGATTTGTATTTTCTGGTGCGTCGGTACTTAGAGTCAGTGTCTACTGAATTGGTTTCTGGCCTCTCTCTTTTTTGCAGGCGTAATCGAGGGAGATTACAATTCTTTCAAGAGCGGGTATATCACAAAATGTTGACATGGCTAAATGAATTGGCGGAGATGCTGACGTGGTAGTTTTTTCGTAATTCGTGATGACTATATGGACATTGCTAATGTGGCAGAATGCATGGACTTCCGTGCTTCACGCTAGCTGTTGATGTGGCATGGTAGTACTGAATTCCGCAAAAAGCATTGTTGCTTTTTAGGGCCAACTTTTGGGACTCACTGCTTTTGAGTTTACTGCTTTTGAGGCTTTGCTTTTGGCATCCCTTGTAAGAATAAAAGAGCCCTAAGGGCCTCATTTCTCCGAGCATATGGACGTAGAGTCTGAAAGCAGAGGTCACATACAAGAGTTGTACTTTGCTCAAGATTTAATAAAATAAAGAAATACCAAAAAGGGCACTATATTAGAATCTTGACTTGCACAAATATATCCTTTCCAAAAAAAAGTTCTTTAGAAACGGGATGTCTTCTTCTTTCACTACCATCTAGAATCCATGCAATGTGACAACCATGTGTTATAATATGTTGAATCAATGTATAAGAGAGGGATGTTATGTAGTGTTGGTAGAATCTATAAGAAATTTAGTATGAATCAAAAGATCTCCCCCCCCCCCCGGGGTGACTCGAGCGCTTGTTGCTACTGGTGGTATGCATTTCCCTCCCTTGCCATCGTCATTGCTCCCTACCCCCTCGCCCCCCTCTTCCTTGCATTGCCCTCTCTGCCCATCCTCCACGCTGCCCGCAGTCCCCCCTTCCCCTCGCTCGCTACCCTCACACTCCACCCCCTCTCGCTGTCACTGCTTATCTAGCCCCCCCCCCCCCCCCCCCCCCCCCCCCCCCTCCTCCTCTTTTCACCACCTTATCCCTCTCTCCCACACCCTGCCCCTCTCCTTAGCACCCATCCCTTCCCTCCTACTGCATCCTCTTCTCAACGGGAGTCATCAGCGGCTCCTCGGATTCATTGTTGAATTTCACCCCAACAGGAACATTTCAAGACCTCATTTGTAGTAGCACACACATATGGAAGCTCATGCTCCGCCTCAAAGGGACTCAATTGAGTCCCACTCGCTCGATCCCGTTGAGCCCACCATTTGGCTTTCTATGTCGCCAACAGAGAAAACGAGCCTTGTAGCAGAGGTGGAGTGCCTACATGCCACCTCTGTTATCTGTAAGATCGATGGAAGTCGACCCCTAGCAGAGGTAAGGTGCGTGATCTCCTACAGGCCCAACTCCTAGCAGAGGTGGGAAAGATCATCGACATACATCTTCTCAGGAAAGGGTAGTACCAGATCGAGTTTGAGACTCTCGAGATGGCTATCAAGGTCATTTCAATGAGCTGGTTGGCCGTCCGAACGGTTAGTGCTCATTTCCAATAGTGGAACCATGGTTTTGACCAGCTTCAGATGTTCTTGACAAGGAAGCAAATCTATCCATTTTGGTCTACTTCCTTGGCCTGAGGAGAGAGTACTTCTTGCTTCTTTCTAGATTGGTTCCTAGATTGCAACAATTTTGGAGACCCCATGCACCACAGCTTTAGTTGCTACCAAGGTTGCAGGTATTCCCATAGTACTTGTTTTAGTTCGAGACACTCATACCCTCCCGAAGGTAGTCCTTCTACCTAGGGTGGGTGGTGGGTGTCTACCGCAGAGGGAAGAGTATTTGGGAACTTCCAAACCAGTTCTTCATTTGCAGATAGATGGGCCACTTATCAAAGGCTTATCCTCGTAGGAGACTCGACCCGCATCACATGCTCAACCCCCAAGGTTGAACATGCATAGCCATTAGGTACCCAAGACACACACACTTGCACTTTGATAGAGGCCAATGACCAGCCATGAACTGTTGATAGTAGGTGCACGGCCAACATTGACAAAGGCCAATGACCAACCAGTTGATGGCTATCAGTATAGGTGCACGACCACCGTCAACCCGAAAGGGCTCGCCACACCGCCCCCCCTTGGTGGCCGACCTCCTATAGCCCAGTAGCATTGGGTTTCAACAAAAAAACTTTTTGGCCCTTTTTAACAAAATTTCCTTGAGGAGCTCTACCTCAGCTTCACCATCGCCAGCCCCTCCCCCCCCCTCCGCCTACTGACTCCTATGCCCCGTCTTCACCTTGCTCCCCACCTCCCGCTCCCCCCCTTCACCTTGCTGGGCCCTCATCTTCATCACCCGGCCCATCCCACACCTCCTCCAACATAGGGGACTGGACTCTCATTTGCAGCTTGACACTCTCTTGGTAGTGATTTTGTTATGATCCTAATGGCTTGAGAGGGACAATCATACTTGAGGACGCCACTTCTGGTTTAGGTCTCTCCTTTTGCAGCAATCTCTTGTGGGCTAACTAGTTTTGACATTGGTCGACGATGGGATTTATTTCACTACAGCTTCACCCGATTCCTTGGTGACCCATCCTCCGACCTTAAGGCAACTTGTTTTCGAGTTCACGTCCTCTTTCTAGCCGCCAGAGACACCGAGGCTTTGGATACAGCAGTAGGCTTTTTCTTTCCATTGTGTGGCAGGGATCACATAGGGGGGACTTTTCACATAGTCCTTGACTGGCTTCAAGTCCAAGCTTTTGAGTTCTTACACCACATAGGGGACCTGCGGTGACAAATTCAATAAACACTTTGGCAGCTACCCAAGTTCAGTGTGACGCCATTGGATGCACCTGGATGTAGGCACATTGTGGTTCACTTTTTTGCCAACACTAAGAGCTCCCCTTGCTATGCATATGTATAGAGGATTCTTGGATACAGGATGCAGCCCTATGGACTACACGCTTTGCTTGGGCCTTGGTGGGACAATCACTTCAGACACACCTCAAAGATAGTAAGGCTGGCTGTTGTTGCAGCATCGATCTTTTCTCACTGATCCCATGAAGATTGTATCATGGAATGTGCAGGGTTTAGGTGGACCCCAGCTTCAACGTCAGAGGGGTCGCTTGCGTTAGGAGCTTCAAAGATGCCTTGCGGGTGGTATGATTGATATATTTATGCTTCAAGAGCACCATGTTTGTGAGAGCCGTATTTGGTAGATTTTATGTGGCCGCTATGAAACCGTTTGGTCATTGCTTTTGGATCTAGAGGTATCCAAGGAGGTGTATGTATAACTATTGTGGACTCATGGCAACATGCCATTGTGGGCAGAGGTATTATTGTGTCAGGTAGGGCCCAATGGATTACTATGTGGGTTTACAATAGCCTCATGGGCTTCCTGAACATCTATGCGTCCAACGAGGCAAGTGCACAAGCTTAGTTTTGGTCACACATTATGGAGTCTTTGCCTCATGCAAAGCATTGGTGTGTTGGGGTGGACTTCAACATATTGGAGGAGCCCTCAAATAGGATTGGAGGCAGCCATGCTTATGTGCACGGGGCTAAGTGGATAGCTTGGAAGTGCTTATGTTTGACCTTGAGGATTTCAAATGTTTGGCAGTATGCAGGCTTTGTGCGACCCCAAAAAGCCTATCCTTCTCTCAATCTGATCGCAAAGTAGGGGGAGTGAAACTATCTCAAATAGATTGCTTCTACGCCAGTGATCGCATTTGTGACATGGGAGGATCTGCATGCATTTTGTTAGGGACTACCTTTTCAGATCATGCCCCAGTTTTAGTTGCTTCTTCCTCCAAGAATCTGCAGCTCGCTTGTTGCCACAGCCAAGGAGGAGGAGAAGCGTTTCAGACGGGGCTTTGCTTCTTTATAGCAGCAGATGCAAGAGCGCCACGGTGATAGTCCTTAGTTGGAGGAGAAGATACAGCAATCTCGACAGGAGCTGACCACCATTGAGGAGCATCATCATGAGTTTTCCTTCTATCGTCAAGCATCCCATTGGACCCAAACAGTTACTCGTGAGCTATATGAGATTGTGGGTCCTCACCATGCACGCACCAGTGTTTTTCAATTGAGGAGACTTGATGGATCAGTTGCTACAGAGCCTGAGGATATGCATGCAATTGCTACTGACTTTTACTGTGAGCTGCTTTTAGTTGAGCCACAGCCAAAGCGCAAGGATGCATGCAGAGAGCAAGTTTCGGTGCATGACTGTGCGCACATATGTAGAGAGTTGTGGGACATTGAGTTTGTTGGTGACTTAGACATATACAATTCAAATAAAGTAGTCGTTTTGTCTATTTGAATTCAAAAGTTGTATTTTGATTGCTTTCTTAATACTAAAGGTTTGAATTCCATAAACTATCGAATAAAGAGGTCCTCCTCTAGACCCCATGCTCTTCCTAAGGACTACAAGGCATGAGGGGCGTGTAGAGCATGTGTCAAGATATTACACAGGCCATACCTATTGAGTGGATTATCCCTTTTGAGGCAGAAACACCCACTTGGATGGGGGATTTCACATTATTGAAGGTCCTCATTGTAGTTAAGGCTTTCTCAGAGTCAGTACCTTGCATGTTTTTTGAGGTTCAGTGAGAGGATCGTCTTTACAAAGTCTCAGTAGAGGTACCACAGGTTGCAAAGTGTTGTTTTCAAAGGATCTAAGTTGCGGGCATCTATGGGAGGACTTGTCATCGATCGCGACCCGACAGCTCTTGAGTTAGGATACTGGCGGTTTTTGGCTTGGGAGAGCCGCCCTTTGGTACGTGTGTTGTGGGACCCGAGAGAGTGGTTCTGGCGAGATCCTTTCTCTTCAACCGATCACCCAAGGACTTCTTTATTCTAGTACACAACTTAGTTGGGGCGCCACATACTGACAGCACGGAGGGAGGATCGCCCTGCTGCAACACTTTATTGGTAGGAGGAGGGTCTCACAGCCGAGTTTTTGTCAGGAATTTGGAAGCTATTTTGGGACAACAAGTAGCCGATGAGAGTTACCTTGTTTCAGTGGCTAGTTGTGCATACAGCTACTGCAATTGGAAGTTGGTTGGTACACAACGGCTTCTTGGTAGCATGTGTAGCCGGTGGCCACCCTTTGGAGAGTTAGTGTCACTATCTGTGGGACTGTCCCATGGCACAACAGGTTTGGCTTCGGATACTTTGGCTGATGACCACACTCTCTGTAGCAGCGTGATAATACACTCGGGGCGCTGTAGCGTGGTCCACACTCTCGGGCCTTGCACTCCGTTTTGAAATGGCTTTCACCAGTAGTATGATTGTGATCCAGGGGGGTCAACCTACACTTCAACTTGCCACAGAGCTCATCTCCCATGAGTGGTGTAGTGATAGAGAGCGGGGTTGGAGCTCATTCGTGGCATGACACTCTGGTTCATTTGGCAAGCCCATTGCTTCCGCATCCTCAAGGCTCGCCATGTCCCACTAGTAGAGACTGTTCGTGACTTTTGCTTGGAGTCGACCCATACAGTCAGGGTCAGTTTGAGAGACTTCAAGGTAGCTGGGCCCGCTGCTTCCGCACCTTCAAGACTCGCCATGTCCCACCAACAGAGATCGTTCATGACCTTTGGCTGGAGTTGATCCATACACTCAATGGTCAGTTTGAGAAAGTTTGGGGCAGCTCCAATTTCATGCGGGACAATTAAGAGGCTTTGTTGCGACTTTGGCGCACTGGGCCTTTCTTCATCATGGTTCAGGGTGTGCCTACATGGCAATACTGGCCACCAGCGTGGTTGTTTCCTCCTTCCACCTCGTGATTTAGTACATACTTTGTCTTCTCATTGAGAGAGTTTCCCCATTTTTCTGACGTAGACCTCTCTAGCAAGGTTGGTTGTAGCCCTTTGGGTAGTTTTATTGACTAATGGAAGGACCTTTTTCTTGATTAAAAAGAAATAGAATGAATTCTTGATATGAGAAACCATCATGATTGTTTTTTTATTTTCTTGTATTTGTTGAGGAATTTTGAAAAAATGTAAAATGTAAGAAAATGTTCTTTGAGTGATGGATGGTCCTTCTGATACATCAATAACTCTAGCTGCTTTTGCCAATGGGCCACATAATTCCAATGACGTTCTCCTGTCAACCCTTTCAAGTCATACTAATGTAAGAGGTGCAAAGCAACTTGCAAGTTTAAGGGACAAAATTCAAGGTGACTACTCCATAGATTGAGTTAGAGACGTAAAAATTGATATTTTGGACGATTTAAAAAGTTTTTTTTTTCTCTTATAAACATTGATAGCCCTTTCAATTCTTCTGTGGGTATTGTTGCTGAAGAACTGTATGATTCCAATGAGGTCATCACCATGCCATAATACTGTCAAGGATGTAAAACAACTTGCATGCTCTAGGAGACAAGACCAAATTGAAGAATCTTTAAAATATCTAAGGATGATTGAAGATGATTGTGTTTTTCACATTGAAAACCAGCTTCAATGCAAAGGCTATCTAGAGAATATTCAACGAGAAGGCCAAGGATCTCATGTTAGCAATGATGAGACTCTTCGAGAGGAGATAATTTCCTCTTTAAAGGACATGAAAAAAGATATTTCTCGATTGGAGAAAAATCAACGTGACCTTTTTACTTTGATGCAAAAATTTCAAAAGAAGTCTATCGAGCACTTCACAATGCAAAATCATCATGTTGTGGCATTAAAGGAACAAGTTACTACTCTAGAGAGTGAGCTTAGGGCTTTGAGGATGGCCATTAATTGATTGGATGCCATAGAAAAGAGGCTAAGTCATTTGGCTATGCCAAAGCCTTTGCCCAACTAAGGAAAAATAACCATGTTTTGTCTTTTGTGGACAATTCATCAATATGATCTTGGTGATTCTCATGTGACAAATTTAAACTTTATATGTTGCAGGTGCTTTATTACCATTAAATCAAAATGAAATTTTCTTTACACTCACTTTATCTACTAGTTCAGCAATGATTTATGTATCAATTGGTGAAGTTGAACCTAGATGGTTCTCAATCTCATCTCATGTTACTCTGAGCTTCTCAATCTCATCTCAACTTTGGACTTTGGAGTGTTTCTGCCACTACTTGGGGTCAATTCCCATGTTGTCACTTCTCTCACCTATTCCTTGTATTTTCTCTATCTCATTTGCTTGCACTTAATGTTAGACTTTCTTGTAGGATAGATCTTTAAGGTCTCTTGGGATAGTTTCCTACGATGTTAAAATTCTCTTCTTCTTATTCTTCTTCTTATTCTTCTTCTCGCTTGCACTTGCTCTTCTTCTTTGCTTGCACTTAATGTTGGACTTGTTCTCACTTGCACATGCTCTTTCATGTGCATTTCTAGGTTGTTATAGTATCAAGATTGGCCTCTCCTAGGTTTCTTGTGTGAAAAAAATGGATTCTCCATTTTGTGGGCATATTATACTCACTAAATTAAAGAGAAGTTTTCTATGTACTTGTGCGCTCCTTGCCGCACTGTCGAAGCAAGGGACTTGCCAATACACCGTATGCGAGCCACAAACGGCTCCAAGCACACAACAAGCCTAAACTAGCAAGATCAAGAAAACAAAGGGTGTGTCACTCACCGCTCTACGCTCGCCTTCGTGGTGGATTCCTCGCCGCGATGAAGAAGAAGCTGCAGTCGTGCCGCGCTCAACCGCTTCGCCGCCGTCGTGCCTTCGTAATGCTCGATCGCACACACACTCTCCCTCTCTCTCTCTCTCTCTCACACACACACACACACAAGGAGGTGAAGAAGAAGAAGAAGATGGAGATGGAGCAAGAGCACTCTTCAATTGCACAAATGAGAGAATGAGTAAAAATTAGGTTTAGTTGGCTTTTATAGGAGCTCACCCCATTCACACTTGGGTGCCCATGCTTAACCAACTAATCCCTTGAATGTCCAAGTTAAAGTGCGCCTCTCATCGGCGATCACTCTACCTTTCCCTATTGGACCGACAAGCCCGGTACCTGACTCTAAATCATACATAATACGCGTCCATCGTAGGTGATGGGTGTCCGTGTGCCATGAGGGTTAACATGCCCCCCTTCCTGATGTAGATTCCGTCCTCGGAAGCTATTGAGTTGAAGCTGGTTCGTCGAGGTGGAAGAGCATTTGAGATGAAAGTCCTTAGCCTTCTTCAGTCACTGCAAAATCAAACAACATTGGCACAGTAATTGCATTCTCTTAAAAAGCATATGCAGTTTTAGGGAGACACATTGATTGGTCAAAGAATTTCAAACAATTTGGTAGCAATGAACATTAAATTGCAATGTAATCAAATGCATAAACAAATGTAAAGGCAAAAAATTAAACAAGTCTGGGATCGCTAATATGACGGTCAAAAACACTAGAGATCGAATATTAATACCATGGGTAAGCTTCTTAAATTTCTGTGGTCAATTAAGTTGTTTAATCGCGAGAGCCAAGTATTCATGTTCAAGGGCTGACTAGAGGCTATATCTAGAAAACCTTGTAGTTAAGCTACCATAAAAGGAATTTCTCATGAAATCATCGCCTGACTGATTACTTTTTCTTTGACCCCCCAAATCTTTTCACACTGATTCAATTTTGAAGTGGGTGCTTATTTTGTATGCCTTGGGTTTTTTGCTTTTCAAGGAAAAGCGCCCACACTGGGAACCTCTAGGGCTCTAGTACCATAGGCGATACATGTGAGTGAAGTACCAAATCAAGCTGAGATTTCTCTTCCAGCTTAAAATTTTACATTGTGGCACTTTGATTTTTTGTTTGTTCATTTTCATCATTTTAATTTTGTAACTTTGGGGGGTCATATAACACTGTTACCCTCCCCAGGCTCATCACATTAGTAAACTCCCTTTATAATACTTAAGCTAAAGGTCAATAGGGTTAAGCCCACTAGAAAGCCCTAGTACATTTCATACAATGCTGCCTAAATCGGATTAAGAACCTAAGTAACCATTGTTTATTAGGAAGGCATTCCCCATGGTATTAAGAGAAGATTTCTAATACCTAGCTTGGTCAAACTAGCTTAGTCGGACTGCTTGATTTTTAAACCTAAACAAGTGATTATGACAAAACATTACATTGAATTAAATGTTTGATACTAAGCCAATGCGCTGAATATTATGCTACCAATCACAATCAAAGCAGACAATCATAGATGCAAAAAGATAAGGGCAATGCTAATGGACAAGAAACACCTGTTTGTGTTGATGGTCGCGCTTGATTTGAAGTGTGAACGAGAGAAAGGTTCCATGAAGGTCCAAATCCTATCAATAGCAACACGCTCCTGTACACACTAGGAAACAAAAACAATACCTCTAGGAGGCACATCAGTGGGAAAAGAGAACTTTGCTAATCTCTCAACTCTAAAACAGAAACACTCCTATCGTACTAATCTTACCTACCCTCCATCACTCAAGTGATGAGGATCAAAGGTGTTTTATGGCATAGGTTTCTGTTTCACTGTACCAGATGTGACATGTGTAGGTCTGAGTCAATGTTTTGACTTTAATGTGCATACTCGTTTGCTAATTGCTCTTGCTCTTTTTTTTTTTTTGTGAGTATAAAGCTTTATATGTACATTCCCTAAGATTGGAATTGAGAGGTCAGGGAAAAAGGTTGAGAGGGAAACAAATGAATGATGACTGTCAGCAAACACTCCCCCCTTCCTTGGGTAGATCATACCGTTTGAAATGAGCTTGTCACCCTTTGAAACCAATTGTTCCAGTTGGTAATAGGTGAGGATTTTTGCCATTAGTTTTCTATTACCCTAGGTGCCTCATCAAGTTGCAAGGGTGGTAAGGTACTCTCCCAGGATCGAACTTGAAGTGGTTCATTAGGTGATTCTTGAACACTGGGAGGTGTGGATTCTTTTGTAGCTTCATTGAGGTCCACTACTATAGATGGAGGCGGTGTAGAAGCTTTTACCTCTATGGATGTATTACATGAGGAGCTAGAATCTTCATGGGACTCCCCCCTTCCTGAGCTCGGTGAAACAAATCGTTCTTTCTTTGGTACCCAAACTAGCTCTGGACTAGGTGTGTAGCATTCTGTGATTTTTTTCTTTCCACGATCATTGATTCGTTTTGGAGCTACGGGATTGGGCTCACTTGGGTCAGGTGATAGGTAAGAGTACAATCTACGTTTTGGCACCCAGATTTGATCATTTCCTTGATAGTAGCCTTGGGCTTCCAATAGTCGTTTAGGAATCCAACGCAGCGTTTCTTTACATTTCTTGGAGTGAGTGGTACGGTTCTTACTAGGTTTCCGTTTTTTTGCATCAACCATGCTCACTACAGAGGTTTTAGGGACCCACTTGTATGTTTTCTCTGTTATATTAGGATGGTTCTTGTGTGTCTCAAGCTTTCTTTCAACTACATTAGTTGAAGCTCTAGAGAGTTGGGCTATGGGGACGTATGGTTCAACCTCCTGGACATGCAATGTCTTGGGTTTTATTTCCTTGGGCAATATCTCAGGGACTATGGCTTGAGTGGTAGGGCTAAGAGTTGGTTTTTGCGTTGTAACACCCCCAGTCCCCCAATCAATAGTGCATTTGGTGGCTATCATCCACGTGCGGCCTAGGTTTATATTACCCTCCATAGTTCCAGTAGGCATGACCAAAAAGTCTTGAGCTACCACCCCATTGTCATAACTGACAGAAGTGTGCCAGATTCCAAAAACCGTAGTTTTTTTCTTGTTGACACCCTTGACTTGGATAATACTCTCAGATAGAGGTGGCTTCCCTAACTGACACCACACCCCATAGGATAACAGATTGTATTTAGCACCCGTGTCCAATAAGGCGTTATATAGCACTTTTCCATAGGCACTATTTAACTCAATGGGATATCGTAGAGGTGTGTCAGAGTCCAACCCATCCTCTTCGTGTGCTTCATTTGCATCAGGTTCCGAGCGAGTAGCTCTACCTAATGTTTCCATGAAACGGCTAAACATACTAGTACTAGGCTGTGGAGCTTCGGGAGGTGCATGGCCTTCTCTCACAGTGTTTTGGGTAGGGTATGCTTCCATGATTTCTGAGTCGGAGGAGGAATCACTAGCGGCTATTTTAGGGTCTTGGGTGGTGCTACCTTGTGTCCCCGCTGAGGGTCTAGAGCTTATCGTGGATGGGTAATGGGTGTCCGTATGAACAGAGGCACTCTCAATATGCTCGTGTTCTAGCACCCTCCCAGAGCGTAAGTGCATGTGCTTTTGATACCCTAAGGTGTCAAAAAGCTGCTCTAGGAGGCCTTGTGACTAGTTTTTAGCGTGTTTTTTGTTTGTTTTTTTGCTAGATTTTTTAGAGCGTGTCGTGGAATGGGCCGTGTGATAGCTCAAAACGAGCGTATCGGTCAGAGGGTCGTGCCGTGCTTTACAGCCCTCCGTTTGGTCACTCTATGCCCTCGGAATCCCTAAAACTGTCAATTTCCAGTAGGGAACTAGGCCCAAACTAGAAAGTCTAAGGGTGCAAGTGGGAAGAGAAAAGAGGAGAGTGGAGGACTTGTCCCACATGCTCTCATTCTCTCTTGAGGGAGTAGGGTATATATATAAGAGTGAATCTAGTATATATCATAAGACTGAGGACTAGGGCTTGGGCTTGGGCTTGGGCTTGGGCTTGGGAAAACGATCCCGATCTATCTTTTATACAAACCAACCCGTCCGTTTTAAGAGTCACGTTTTTTATTTTCGAAAAATTTCGCCACCCACTCACTCGCGTTTTTAATTTCCGAATTTTTTTCCTTAAATTTTTTTTTTCCAAAATTATTTTTTTTCTTTCTCAAAAAACTTTTTTTTTTCCCTTTTTTTTTTTTTTTTTTGTTGATGCAGAAAATACAGAAATTGAAAAAAATGCAGAACAACGCAGAAAATGCAGAAATTGCAGAAAATGCAGAAAAAACGCAGAAATTGCAGCAAATTGACAGAAATGCAGAAAATTGCAGAAATTGAAAACGCCGAACTTGAAAATGCAGAAATTGCAGAAATTGAAAAACGCAGACAATAGCAGAAATTGAAACTTGACAGCAATTGCAGAAAACGCAAAAAACAGAAATCTTCCACCCACTCCTTCCCTGCCTTTCCTATGATAGAAATTGCACCACAAGGAAGCGTAAAGTGCTAACCGAGCTTAGTGTAGGGCATATCCCCGGCAGCGGCGCTAAAAATGTGCGCTCCTTGCCGCACTGTCGAAGCAAGGGACTTGCCAATACACCGTATGCGAGCCACAAACGGCTCCAAGCACACAACAAGCCTAAACTAGCAAGCTCAAGAAAACAAAGGGTGTGTCACTCACCGCTCTACGCTCGCCTTCGTGGTGGATTCCTCGCCGCGATGAAGAAGAAGCTGCAGTCGTGCCGCGCTCAACCGCTTCGCCGCCGTCGTGCCTTCGTAATGCTCGATCGCACACACACTCTCCCTCTCTGTCTCTCTCTCTCACACACACACACAAGGAGGTGAAGAAGAAGAAGAAGATGGAGATGGAGCAAGAGCACTCTTCAATTGCACAAATGAGAGAATGAGTAAAAATTAGGTTTAGTTGGCTTTTATAGGAGCTCACCCCATTCACACTTGGGCGCCCATGCTTAACCAACTAATCCCTTGAATGTCCAAGTTAAAGTGCGCCTCTCATCGGCGATCACTCTACCTTTCCCTATTGGACCGACAAGCCCAGTACCTGACTCTAAATCATACATAATACGCGTCCATCGTAGGTGATGGGTGTCCGTGTGCCATGAGGGTTAACAGTACTGTTGTTGTCTCCCATATTTATAGCAATAATGTGATTATCACTTGGTGGCAATTGGACCTAGATGTTTCTCAATGTCATATCATCTTGATCTAAACTTCTCAATCACATCTCAACTTTGAAGCTTTGAAGTTGAAGTATTTCTCATGTTGCCTAAGGTTGACTACCATGTTGCGGATTCTGTGATCTATTCGTAAACCTACACCTGCTCTCTGTCTTGCATCTACATTGTCTCTTTTGCTTGCACTTAATGTTCGACTTGGACTTTCACTTGCATCTGCTCTTTCATGTATATTTCTAAGGTAGAATAGGGATATAAAGATAGGAATATATACACTCTACTGGATATAGGTTTGCATGGTTACAAACATGTATGAAGCAAATGAGACAACTTCCTTTTTTTGGTGTTTTTATAAGAAGTGTAATTTAATAATTATAAATAGAGAATGCTTCCTTTTCTTTGACTACAAAAATGTATGGAGCATATGAGACAACTTCCTTTTTTAGGTGTTTTTATAAGAAGCGCAATTTACTAATTATAAATAGAGAATGCTTCCTTTTCTTTGACTACATCTTATTTCTTAAAAATGTATGTTGTTACACCATCAAGAATGGTGTCTCCTAGGTTTCTTATTGGTCCTCAATTTGAACGATTAAAAATTTTGAGTGTGACATGCTCAATACGCCATAGTTGTGCACAAGATAAGACATACATGAAAAACCAAAGGAGATTTAATACACCAAATATAGAAAACTATCCTCTAACATTTGAGGGTGAGACATTCGAGCATGCATCCTTTCTTGAGAATCATATTGTTGATGCAAGAGTTTTTTTATTGTGAAACTATGCTTGTGAATGGGATGGTATAAAATGTTGGTGTTGGTAATGCTCATTGTCAAATGGGAGTAGCACATACCAACAACTTTAATAATCGAAGAAACAATGTGAATACAAGCCAAAGAGAAACTATAAATTCTACTACTTTTGTGGTGAGTGATGTGTCTAAAATACGAGTTGGATGTGGTTTTGTCTTACGCCATATGAATTCACACACAGTTGAAAACCATCATCCATCCACTTTTCCATTGTTTCTTGGTGATTGTAGTCTACATCATATGGATAGAATGATATTTTGGCGTTGTTTTTGTGACAGATATCTATGGAAGTGTGAGCTAGAAAGTAGCTTTGAGGGATTTGTGGATAAGTATTGTTGTTCAAAGGGAAAAGTTGCTTGCCTCCTTTGCACAACCCTCCAAAGGTTTTGAAAGCTCTTTTGAGTGGTGATGATGAACTCAAAAAGATGGTTAGAAGAAATATACGAGCATACAATAACTCCTTATCTTTTGTCTCCTTGGTGTTCATCTAGAAGAGCAAGTCACTAGAGATGGGGGTGTTTATATAGTTCAAATAAATGGGCTAATATTTCATCGCATTGGATTCTTTATTGCCTAATGCAGCACAACAACATTGTTATACGTGCACGACACCAATTAGGAATTGAATAATGGACTACAAGGAGTTTTTTCTTGAGATGCTCATGGAAAACATCAATTACAAGAGATGATGCATGTATCTATATGCACATATATTGTCTACTGTAAGAGACCATCTAGCAGTGACACCACATATCAATATAAGGATGGTTATTGCTGAGACTTGAGCCACTTACATGCACTTAGGGGGGTGAAATCATGCAAAGGACTTGGAATTCTTGAATATAGAGGAAATCTTGTGGCATCTACGTGACTTGAAGGCATGCTCACATCAAACATATCAGTATCCATAAGCAGAAAATGGATTTTTGCATGAAGAGATGGCATTTCATGTGACAAAATGAGCATGTTAAGTGACAACATGGAAAGCACCTTAAATGCTAGCCGAAAAAGAGTCTATGGCACTATATTGTACGCCATTCATAATAGTAATCATGGAGTTTTCTTTTTGGATGGTCTTGGGGTGGATAAGATAAAACGTATCTTTATAATGCTTTACTCTTGCATTTACGTGGTGAAGGTTGTGTAGCTTTGGCTTGGGAATCCTCGGGTATATCATCTCTCTTTCTATTTAAAGGTCAAATTTCTTACTCTCAATTTAAGTTTCCACTCAATTCAAATGCCTCCAGCACATATAATATCAGTGTAAATAGTCCTCAAGCAGAGGTCATGAGGCTTCCACGGTTGATAATATGGAATGAGGTATCAATGACACATCATTATTCACTTGAAGCACTAGACATGACTCTACGTGATATAATGTACAATCAAAATACCTTTGGGAGATCAGCACAAGAAGAGAAATTACCTAAACAAATCTGATTAGTAAAAAGTGGATTGCACGGTTTGATTTCTTGGGTTTATAGAGCGACAAATGTAAACATAATCATGTCAGTTTTTTTAAGGATCGTGCTATTCTTGCACCTCGCAATCAAGAGGTTGATGAGATAAATGAGTGTACCTTGCATTTGTTTTCGAGAAGCCCAATGGAATATGCAAACTCTATTGTATCTACCTCAAGTGGAAATTGCCCCCTCTACACAATAGAATATATCAATAGCTTGAATTTTGGTGGTGAGTTTCCTCCTCACCGATTGGTCTTGAAGCACAATGCACCTATTATATTTCGGTAGGACTTATGTAATGGAACCACATTGATTTGCAAAAACATTCATTCAAAGGAAATAGAAACACAGATAATTACAGGTGATAAGTGCAAAGATCGGCTTCCTTTTGACACGAGGCAATGATAATTTCCTATACGCTTGGCCTTTGAGATAACAATAAACAAGGCTGAAGGACAACCTCTTAACGCATTGGGCCTTTACTTGCATACACCTATGTTTTCGCATGGACAATTATATGTTGCTTTGTCAGGGGTGGATATCCTATTTGGGATATAGAGTGCTAGAGGATTGGATATGTTTGTGGCTACAAATGGTTGACTCACCATTACAACTTTTATATGTCCCCACTTGGAACACCACCGGCATACTATCTATATTGCTATGGTATAACACAATCTTTTTTTCTTCTATTTTGTAATTATATTTTACTATATGCACATGTCAAAATGTATATGATGTTCCACACTGGGCAATGACATACATACATCTCTTGCTTCTGCAATATCAAGCATTGAACCATCGAAGTGTATTCTCATTTAGCAACCAACAAGAAGAAATATCACTTGCACTAAACATATTAGCAAGAGAAACAATAAAGGTAAATATAGCATCACCATCACTAGCATACAAAGCCGTCTCCCTAGTCTATGTCAAATCCGTCTCCCCATCTTATATACATTGTTGTTGCTACCGCTATCTGATGCTCAAAAGCAATGACATCTAATATGCCATGCAGTGTGACCTGATTAAGACCATCATCTTTGATGAGTCCTCACTGTTGCCTCATCACAAATAATGTTAAACTAATGAATAACGCAAATGCATCAAAAGTGTATGACGATTAGACCAAAACTATGGCAAGAAATTGTGGAAAAAATACGAGAAAGTTTCCCTCATAAACTGAGCAAAATCTCAACAATAAACCTCATCAAAAGATACCAAAGTGGGAGATCACCTCGACCACTAAACAAAGATAACCAAAATCAATGCATCAATCTGATTCTCGCACACGCAACATGAAACTCAATGTAGGTCAGCCAAGAGATGTAAAAAAACATTGTTAAAAATCCTATGACAAACCTAGCAAAATTTGTACGTAATCTAGTCCAAAAGATAGCACAAGTATAGTAAGTGTTTATGATCCAAAGCAAGGTTAAATAGCTATCAATGGAACATAAAATGCATGACCACATGCATAAGCAAAGAGTAAATGCGATGCTAAATACGCACCCCACATAAACTATTTGCAAAATTTGACAAATACGATAAATGTGTACATGTAGCGAGAACATGTGACTACCTGTGTGTACTTGTAGCCACAATGAGCATACAACAATTTCACTCCTTCAAAAGTGGATACAAGAAGGTAAAATAGTGTACGAAGCTCACAGAGCCTGTCAAAGTGAGAGTAAAAACTTTATCGCTTTTCAAAGTGAAAGTAACATTAGATCACTATATCATTAGAGAGTAAATCTGCATATACATAAGTTATGGCAAGAATTTGAGAAAAATCGGATAGAATTTCCCCTTAATTTGAATAAATCTCAAATAAACTTCAATCAATCAAATTAGCATACCAAAAGCAGATAAAGCATAAATGAAGCCAAGTAGAGTACAACATAAACAAAGAATCGATCTCTCATTCACAGATGTCATACATCTTACCAAAACCATGATCCAAAAGCGCTTTAAAACCATAAAGAGGAGCAAGACCATTTGTAGAGAATCTCAAAGCGCATAAATCCATATCCGGATACTCATTGTCTCATTAAAAAATCCACATAATTATACATAAGATGTTCACTCTCGAAAAAGTGGCTATCTGCAAATCCTATCCAAAAGCATGTACATGTTAACCTTTCACATGTGAGCTATGGCAAGCTCAATTCATATCTGCATATGCAATACAATGGAATCCACACAAAACCATGCCGAAAACACTCTCTAAGAGTCCACATAGTCAATACATGCGCACTAAAACATGTGTTACACAAATCCGCACTCCAAGAGTGCTGCAAAATGTCTCTCTGAATCTGCAAAAAAATAGCACCATCTGTAGTGTTGATACAGTCACCTACGCCTCGACTGAAAAGATGTCCATCGCTTGGTGCTACAAAGCTCTCCACCTGTAATACCGATGTAGAATCTTCCGCCTATGAGTAGTGCTAAAAAAAACCGTCTCTCAAGAAACTCGAACTGAGGTCCGAGGAGAGCCAAAGTCCTCTCTCTCTCTCTCTCTCTCTCTCTCTCTCTCCCCCTTCTAAGTACTCCTTATTTTTCTTTCTACTAGAATAAGAGCATGTATATGTCAAAAAACTAGGAAGAGTTGATGTCCAAGTATGCCTGTGGTGTCGAAAGATGCCATCGAGGTGCGTGAGAACCTGTATCCAAACTAAATTTGGAGTCAAAAATTGGATCCAAAAAGCATCAACGTCAAAGTCGAAAGTAAATGCCAATGACAAAGTAAGAATGATGTTGTTGGATTGTGTGAGAGAGACTCCTTCCGACTTCGCATTGTCAGATGACGACTCTCTTTCACTCTTGCTAAATGGGAAGTTGTTGTTGTTGGGTGTCGGATGAGAGTTCAAAACTGCTCTCGCTTTCTTGATGTAGAGAGTCGGAGGATATCGTAGATGTCAAAATTGTTGAAGGAGACGCCTCTCTCTCTTCCTTTTTGAAGCTCGCACGAGGTTTCTATCTCCGAAGAGACCTGTAGATCAATGCTCGAATTTGTGTGTATGCGTGCACACGTTGAGCCAAGATCCACACAGATCTCTCACTTTCTTTGCATTGTGTGCACGCGTGTTAGGAGGAGACGCACTCCCTTCCTCTTTCCTGTTTCCTGTGTTTTTTGTAAAACTGGTTTGAAAAAACAATCTCTATCTTTTTTATTTCTGATGTAGCTCCACTCCAACTCAATTGACAATTTCTCCTACAAAGTTGTAGAGCTCAAAGCGACTTTTGCTTTGATCAAAAAACTTTTGGAATCAGAGCTATTTCACTCAAGTTATGGGCAAAATACTAGACCGCAAGCAACCTACTTCTCTCCATCCAAGAAACTCAATCTTTCTCCCCCTGTGCTCGGTTGAGTGCAAGCTCCTTTTGCCTCGATCCTGGAGCTTTATATGTTGACCTTAATGTGCTTCCATAGCCATGGAAGCTCTGAGCTTTGATCCGTTTGGCCAATGTAGCCGATGCAAAGCCCGTCGGATAGAGGGGAACGTCATGAGAGAGCAAGCCTCACAAATGTCAGCTCTATAGTAATTAAAGAGCACGAATACGGCTGTGTGCATGCGAGAGGGGAGGGAGAAGATAAAGACTATATGTAGATGAAGCCAAGGCTCCACCCACACAGAATGGTGAGAGTCCCTTATTCTCTATACTATAAAGAATAAGTGGTAAATACACACCGCCCTTACACAACAGAGAGACCGAATAGAGGCAATTGCAACATCAAGGGAATTTTTTAAAGACCCTATGGCACCACCTATGGTCCACATTTGGCATCACACTTGGAAATATCAAGGGAGGAGATAGGGCCATGCAATGTCCCAAGAGCCCTCCAAAAAGGGATGCCACAAAGAAGAAAATTTGACCTTGACCTTGGTCTCGACCTTAGGGATATTTTTTGCCCTTGATGTTGCCAAATGTAACAAGATTTGAAAAACAAACATACACTTCATGGTCGATGAAGATGCCAAAGCTACCAAACTGTTAGAGAGTCCATATGCTACCAACAAGGGACTTGTTGTGGTCCTTTGAGAAGAAAATTAGAAAGTATGTTGTCTTTAATCTTTCTTGTTAAATCCTTTAAAAGTAAATAAGACAACTTACTTCCCTATTGTTCTTACTTCCCCATTGTTGGCATCCCTCTCGGAGGCTTGAGCAATATTTAGAATGTTAGATGTAGCTTCAAGAGCATTGATTACAAGGGGCAATGCATCAAGTGGTGCATATAAATATGTAAAAGTAGTAGATAATTTTTCCGGTGATGGCCTATGGTCTTAATCCATGGGCAAATCCATGGGCAAATGCACCACTTGTGCTTACTTACAAGGGCCTATGGCTCATGGTTACAATTAGAGAATTGAGAGATTGAGTACATCACATAAGATATCACAAGGTCTTATGGTTTTCACTTGGAATTTTTTACCAAAACAAAGGGCACAACCAACATAACCATCGCTAAATGACCAATATCAGTCAGCTCCATTGTAGAGTGAACACCTCTTATGTCCAAGATATCTAGACATATACATCAATTATCCAATTTGTTTTGTCAGTAAAAAATACAAAGAAATTCATTTTCTTAAGAATGCATAATATAGGGTCAAAAGGAATTGAGATTCTTCTATATTCCTTTATGAAGGTAACAAAATTAAAACAATTACAAGTAATGGGGGATTGACAACATAAGTCCCCAACAGGGTTGTGGTCATAATCTCTTATACACATTATCTTCGAAGTACTAGGTTGCATACAAAATTACAGTGCTCTTTGCTTATCACAAAATCTATGTTGCACTTAAAAAAGTTTTTATGCGATAAGGTTCAAGCCTTGTTAAAGACCTCCTTACCCATCATACTCGAGTTCAAGCTCTGAACGACTCTACACACAACAAATCAACGCAACATAACATTGAAATTAGAATATGCGTTTATATGCCTCTTATAGGACTCAAGGTTTTAGATCCTCTAAACAATAAGCATCTTACTAATGGAGAGTTACTCCAACCTTCTTCGAATCAATCCATGCAAGAGAATGATATCTTTCTTTGCAACTTGCGGGAGTTCGACAATCATGAATCCATTGCTGTTGTGACGTATTTCTTCATGAAATCATTCAACTTCATTATCCAAAACATAGATGGAAGGTGTGTGGGAAGGAAGGATATTTTTCACGGGAATATAACAAGAGAAACATGTCGCATGACTAGTGATGTAAAGTGACTAGATTATAGATACATTTATATGAACAAGTCTTGTGCAAAATCCATTGAATCATGCATTATGGGGAAAATAAAATAAGGTTAATTATTGGTGTAACATAGATTAAAAATGGTTGGAATAGCTTTTAGAGAAAGCCCCTAAGTGCATTGAAGTTCGGGTATGACTTTTGGGGAGAGGCTACATGTGCATACTTTTTGAAAGAAAAAAAATGATTGGCAAAAAAGTGGAGTAAAATTTTGATTCTTTAATATATGTATATATTGAGGGTCATTTTAGGAGGGAAAATTGTCATTTTGAAAAAAAAAAGGCTTTTTCTGCCCCTTGATCGACGAGTTAATGATGTGACATAATGGGTAGTTATAAGCTATTTTACAAGCAAAGAAGGTGGAAAGAGAGTGACAAGCCTTTAGATTTAGTTGAAGCCCTTTTATAAAAAAAGGGAAGCTAGAAAAAAGCTTAGAAAAATAGAAGCACTCATTACCTTTGTCCCCTTAAATGGCAACCAATCCCTTAACCTCAAAACCTTACAAGGCTCATATATTTCCTAATGAGAGTAGTGTGTTGGAGGGATGCAAAGAACCAAGTTGGTGTACGAAGGGGTTGAAAGAGAATAGCTCTTTGTTTTAATCTTGCAAAAAACTAGTGGTAAAACTTGAGGATTTTGTGCAAAAAACTAGTGTAGGATGTTGCAAGGTCTTCTATGAGAACACTCTCTTAATAAAGTAGCATAAGTGCTAAATGATAGCACTAAAAACTTTGTGGGAAGGGCCCCCTAGGCCAGTCGACAAAGAGCCTTAGGGCTCAAGGCCAAAGCCACCCGCCGCAAGAAGAGTTTGTTGTGGACTTGACTGGCTTTTAGAGCCGGTTGAAATCAAGTTGGTGTCTAACCACTTTTCCAAAGGTCGATGCTCGTGTGATCTGCAACTTACGGACCAAAGAGCCCCATTAATAGAAATTCACTACCACTATTTGCATTCATCTTGGAATCCGTCCATAGTCCTCAAACAAACCGGGTAGTAAAACGAGCCCACAAACATCCCACACACTAACTTTAGTGTGATGAGCTAACTCAACTATCCCATTGGGCTTTCCACGTGGGTGAACTGCACAAAAGACATATTTGATTGTACTTTTATAGGTATAGGTTCACACACACTTTTATACACCTTAAAACAAGATGGGAAAGATGGAGCTAAATCACACACAAAGCTGATGATAATTGATCCTACAGTTGATCCAACCCATAATACAAAAAATCCAATAGAGTCAATTCAAAGAGAATAGAGTAGATTAATTAGGGGTTTATTGTGCAAAAGAAGCTTTACACATACACTGATTATGAATCTAGATGCCTACTAACCAAAGCTTGAGCAATCAATGTTCCAGTAGAGTCAATTCAAAGAGAACAGAGTAGATTAATTAAGGGTTTGTCATGCAAAAAGAGTTAAGGCTACACACATACACTAATTATGAGTCTAGTTGCCTATTAACCAAAGCTTGAGCAATGGCTCATGGGACTATTGCTCAGGCAATTAATCATACTTGATTAATCTCACATACAATTAGGGTAATTAATTATTAGTAAGACCAAGTAACACCCCCCCCCCCCCCCCCCCCCCCCCCCCCCCCAAGGTGATAACAATGCAAAAAAAAAAAACTAATCCAAATTTGATAACTTTACCGAGATTTCCAAGTTGATGGGCCCTCAAAGACGCCACTCTTGCTTCAAGATGGACTTAGAAGACATTCATTATAGAGGCCCTTTTTTTTTTTAAAAAAAAATGTAATATAAAGGTAAATGATGACATTTTGTAAATAATTTTTGCGGAATTTTTTAGAAGTAAACTTTTAACTTTTGGCATTGACAAAAAAGTTCTATTTTTTAGACTACGCAAAATTCTATTTTCCCTGCTCTTTCAGACATGCAAAGTAAAAGTCTCTAGGTAGGTGTGCATGATTCTAGATTCGAGGTTAAGTAGGGGGGATCTTTCAAGATCCCCCCTATGTGATCAAAGGGGGAAAGGAAAAGTGTTGGTAGGGGTGTTATGTGAGGGCAAAGGGGACTGGAAAGGGCTATCACTTTCATCCACTAAGCAACGAGGGCAAGCTAGCAATTCAGGGAGCTCCTCGCATAAGCGACAGGGAGGTCGTCACGGTGGATTGGCTCAAGCCTGGAGCTCCTCGCATAGGTGATATGGAGGTCACCACAGTGGATTGGCTCAAGCCTAGAGATTCTCTTTGAGTGCGATATCACAAGTTCGATTGCGAGCTGCTGCATGGCAGCTTTGATGGGAGCATAAGAGAGCCTTCGTAGGGAACCTTGAAAGATTCCATGTAATGGAGTAATGCAAAAATGAGCCAGTACTACCAACTAGCACAAGAAGATTTAGAAATTTTTTCATGTAGGGAAACAGAGTCTTTCTCAATGTTTTTCATACAATGCATAACATCATGAGCTTCTGCTCGAGAGGCACCGCATACCTAGTTAGGTACGATTGGGGGCAAGGGACCACCAAGCCCGCCACCGGGATGGTGGTCCCCTGCCCCCAATCGTACCTAGCTAGGTATGCAACGCCTCCCTCACAGAAGCTCATGATGTTGAGGTAAGTCACAATGTGGGAAACATTGTGAGAATTGTCCAAAACTTCTTGTGTATAGGCCCAATGGATTGGCAATTTGTACTCTCTTGTGGCTCTAATACCACTTGTTGGGTTAGGGAGGGGTAATTAGACTAGCATTCATAGTTAAGAGAGTACTTAATAACATAAGAGAGAACCCAAAAAGACTAGACTTGTTTTATTCAAAATGAACTAGAATTTGTACATCAGATGGTTTCTAAAGTAGGAGTGGCAAAAGCATCAAAAGAGGCAGTATGACAATATGACGGTATCAAGAGGCTCCAAAAGCATCCCCTCCAAACGGGCATAGTAGACCCACAGAGCTAGGAGAGTCGTTTGGCATCTTGTACACTTCATTTGGCTCCAATACACCTCACCAAGCCGCTTGGGCTATATTTGGACAAGATCTGGTTTGTCAAGTTACCACAGCTCTTGGAAGAATTTTTCAATATATGCAATTAAACCCCATATCCTAGACACTAGAAAATCTAAGATTTATGCACATCTTAAGAGATACATAAGTAGTTATAGAACACTCATGAAGATGCCCCCAAATGTGATAACGATTATGTAGCTTCACTTACCTCATAGCAAAATCTATCCCGGAGATGCATAAGATATCCTTGTCAAACCACAAAAGCTGTAGAGCATCATGTATGATTCCATCCTTTCTTTTGTTCAATAATGCTAGAATACTTCATTTTGTATGAAATGAAGTATTCTACCATTATTGAACAAAAGAAAGGATGGAATCACGCAGGATGCTCTATGGCATTTGTGACTGTTGTTCTTGTGCATCTGCGTGATAGAACCGCGTAAGAAATGTCTCATAGCAAAGACTAGTTGTGAGGGCACTTTGATCCTGATTTTTTATAATAATCAGGTATGGTAGCTCAATGCAAAGAGGATTTTGGATTTGATTCTCCTAATTTGCACTATGAGTTTACAAATGTTCTTTTTTTAAAACCAACTTAGTAATCCTTCAGGTTTATTCATCATGTGACACTGTAAAAAGATTTTGATGCTATTCCTGTGTTCTTCTAATATACTCAAATTGAAGAGAAGCGTGTGACAACAATTTAAAAGTGCAGATGAAATCTGTCATTCCCTACCTTTAATGGTAAGGTCGGTCACAATGACAATTTAAGAGAGGAAATCGGCCAACCCATAAGCTGTTTCAGAGTTCGTAACTATATGTAAAAATAAGGCCTTTAAACAAATAAGTTACAAAATTTTATCAAATGATTGCCAAAAAGAAAACTAAAATCAAGTATTGTACTCACTCCAGAAACAGTCAAAACTTGACTCTAACTGGGTCTGCTTAGAAAGAGCATGCTGTATGTGCTCTTTGATCTCTACAGCTCACTACAACTGTCATGACATTGTCAGATATTGAGGGTCGAACCCCACTTCCAACCTTCAACAGAGATCAGAAGCTGCCGTTATAAGCCTGTGGCTGGTAAATATAGTAACTTAAACCAGCCTTGTGCGAATCTCTGTCAACATGGTAATTAATTTGACTTCCTCCAAACATTCAATACCGATGAATGTAGGGTCTGCCCTTCTTTGACTACAATAGAACAAAGAGGGGTATTACTCCAGAGAATAATCTTCAGGGCTATAATATTCAGCTACAAGCCTGTAAATATACGACGGATTGTGTCCACCCCTGCATAGAGAAGAACATAATTAACCCTTCCTTGTTACATTGTGAACCCAACATTTAAAATAGCAACAACCAAGCGTGTCCCTTACATGTCTGTTATGAACAGGCTCACAAGCTCGGGAGGGATGTAATCAAAAGTTGGGTTAGTAGCATGCATTGCCGGCCCGCCCAAAGCTGCTTCTACATATTCTGACATGTCCTCAAATTCCAGTATCTGAGATGGCGACTTCATCTCATTGACCAGCACATAAGGATTGTGGGGATAGAGAGGGCAGAGCTGTTTGCAACGCAGGGAAAGCATTGGAATCTCACAAACTGAAAGAGTCAACAGCCAGACGATTAATCATATTTCCAATAAGGATTTTCTTATTACCTTATACATCCCTGCTAGAACAACGAAGGGGACTGCATGACGGCGAGCTGCAAGGGCAACCATGTGCAAGCCTGTTGGGGCTATTACTCCACCATTGGCCATGACCGCATGAGCACCTATGATAACCTTCAAATACCCAACATGCATTACCATGAAAAACCTCTCAAATACCTTCACTTAGCCAACGTACATAACCATGTGTAGACAGGAACTCTATAACCACATTTACCATATCTACTCTTGATATCATTGCAAATACAGCCGAATCTGTGATGAGAGTCGTCTGAAGATTTAAATCTGCTAACTCCTTGGCAAGAGTGTGACCTTGGTACCTGACATATTTTAAACTTTAATTGTACTGCAATCATGCTCTCGATGACATCATGTAATGCTCTAAATGGAAATCAACGTTAGCAAGCTCTGTACTTAAACGAACAACAAGAACTCAGTGAATGAGACATGCAAGAACATAGTATCATCAAGAAGACTCTAGTAGCGTTGTGATGTAGCAAAGCTACTTCTGGAAAAGTTGCAGAACTACTAGAAGGTGATTATGTAGCTAATAATCAAGCAAAAGAGCATCTTTATCCTCAAATCCTCATGAATTTCGTTGAACAAGCAACCGTGATAGCGCTCGCTGCCTGCTGTGTCGCCCACCCTCCATACTCCTCGCACTGCCCCCCCCCCCCCCCCCCTTTTCAGCCCCCACGCTGCCCTGCCCGCTCTCATCTGACCCCTGTGCTGCATCCCCCTCACCCACTGCCCCCCATGCTGTCTCCCATCCCTCCCACTGCTGCCCACCATCCATCCCTCAGCCCGCTGGCCAGCGCTCTACCCTGCTGGTCTCTTCCCCTGCCCGCAGCGTTAGGGTTTTAAACCTACTCCCACCTATGCCTATGTGAACTACCCCTTATGGTGCAATTCTCACACACTCTAGTGGGAAACATGCCTACACCTAGCACTTCATTTACATGCCACGTAGAGCAGACACTTGTCCTAAAGCTCCTCATGCACATTACACCTAGCTACCTATGTGGATACATTAGCATCTGCCACCTCCATTGCTTGCATGTATTACTCCATCTTATGCATTGTACAAATAATGCACCTAATCAACTTACGTATTATTTTGTATTTGGCTTGCTTGCATCATTTTAATTAGCGTGTTAACTTAACGTCTTAATTATGAACGCAACTAACTATTTTCTGCCTTAACTAAGCCTTACAAGTGGTATCAGAGCATTAGTGTAAGGTATATCTAGTTAAATAGAAATATTTAGCTATAACTATTCCTCATTGTATATATCCTTTTTTTTCTTCAAGCTGTCCAATTAAAAATAAGCAAGGTGTTTTTGTTTGCACGCATGCTAGCCATGACGCCTCCTCCTTTTTCCAAGTAGCTCCTTCTAACCACCTCAGCTGCCTCTCTGCTGCCCCTCGCGCTGCTGCTACCCCCGCACACCTGCTGCCCCTCGCGCCGCCCTGCCGCCCCCGCACCCTCTCTCTGTCGCGCGCTATCAGCCCCTGCCCCCCCCCTCTCTCTTGCGCTCCCTGCTGCCCCCGCACCCTCTCTCTCTCTCTCTCTCTCTCTCTCTCTCTCTCTCTCTCTCTCTCTCACACACACACACACACACGGATACATACCCACACACACACTACACACATACACGCATACACACACGTACTCCCTCTCTTCCCCTTCTCCCCTCTTCTTCACAATATGAAGAGAGGGTAGTTACGAAGACAACCATGTCTTCCCCCATCATCAAGACGCCGACATCGACAATGAAGACAACCTTCATGCTCACGAACAAGAGGCTTGCACAATTGGAGGAGGACATGAAAGAATGGCGGATGGAGAGAGAGATATGGAGGGAGGAGAAAGCCACCTTCATCAAGCTATGGAACGAAGAGAAGGAGGACATGAGAGCGGAAATCCAAAATCTCAAAGAGGAGAAGGAGAGAAGGGAACGGGAGAACGAGAAGGAGAGGGAGAGATGGAGGAAAGAGCAAGAAGAGATGAAGGCACAAATCGATCTCCTTCATGCTTCCATCACATCCCTCACCCCCGAGGAAGGAGAGATTAAAGAGGAGGCTAAGGAAGCCCTCAAGGAGGAGATCACCAAAGCCCTCACCGCAAGCATTGAGGACAAATTAGAGGCCACCAAAGAAGGATGGGTCGAAGTGGTCAAAAAGAACATCAAGAAGGTAGCAAGAGAGGAAGCCCAAAAAGATGAGGTACTCATCGTACACACAACCATCGAGGAGGAGAAGATGCGACAAGCTCGCCATCTCAATGTGCGAGTGACCGGCATCAAAGAAGAAGAAGGGTCTACACCCGAGAGCGATGGGAAAGCTTTATGCAAGAAAGTGGGATACAAGGAAGAAGAGATCCCTTTCTCCAAAGTTTGGAGAGCCGGCAAAGATCCAAAGAAGAGAGCTCTCATCCTCCAATTCGCCTCCGAGGAGTCTCGAAATTCCTTCCTCCGAAAGAGGGTCATCTTGAGAGGGCTAGAAGGCCCCCCGATTTATCTTGATGATGACCTCACAAAGATGCAACAAGATCACCGTCGCGCGTGCATGCCTAGAGTCCACCAAGCCCGCAAAGAAGGGAAGAAGGCAGTATATCGAGATGGTAGGGTTATCATTGATGGCAAGACCATCGCATAGGGACTCGCGGCCTGTGGGACACACGAGGAGATTCATGTCACGGTTTGGAATTGCAATGGAGACCTATGGACACACCCAGAGAGACTTGAGGAGGTGATGAGAGGTCGAGACATCATTCTACTTACAGAGACACACGAGAGCCCAGAGAGAGGGTTACCACGGATACATGGATTCCAGTGGGAGTCTCTACATCGGGGATGTATGCGCCAGCACACCACTCGCGGCTCAGGAGGAGTGGCCATACTCTTTAGACAGGGGCTTCACAGCAGACTACAGATTGTTGCCCGGGACCCACAGGCCCGCTACATGTGGATTCGCCTCGAGCTCTCACGAGACAGGATCGTCTACATTGCCCTTTGCTACTTTGCTCCCACAGGCTCCAGATTCGCCCATATTGAGCAGGAGTCACCGTACGCATGCCTCACGGAGGAGATTATGGAGTACTCCACACTAGGTGAAGTCTTCCTTATGGGAGACTTCAATGCTCGTACGCGCAATGAGCAGTGTGAGGCATATGACCACGAGGACCCAGAGGCACTACACACTCTAGATGAGGAGGCTACTATGAGAGATACAGCAGACAGAGCTCCAGTCACAGCCTACGGACGACATCTACTTCGACTTGGCTCCCAGCACCGTCTCGTTATTTATAACGGGATGGTCCAATGGCCCACCTTAGGGGGCCTGACTTGTATGCCACATGGAGTTGCAGAGGGAGGGGGGAGTACAGTCGACTATATTCTGGGACCCAGGGAGGCTACACACCTTATCACATCCTTCACCATTCCACCCATACCCATCGGAGCCAACCACACATACCTCTCTTTCTCCATCACCGGAGATATCATCCCACACAGCTCCACAGCACACACTCCACACACCACCATCCATTTCACACATGAGCTAGCCTCTCTTTACTCGGCCGAGGTCGAGCACGGTCTATGCCTCCTCCACCCATCCACACCACTCTCAGTTCTCACATCACATATCTCTTCCGTTCTCCACACTTCAGCTATTAGCTCTTTTCCACACACCACTCACACAGGACGCACTCCCCCCCCCCCCGGGACTATGCCTCAGAACCGCTGGTATGATGATGAGTGCAGAGAGCTATACCGACGCCTCCGTGCACGGCGAGCCTTAGGAGAGATCACAGAGAGAGAGGCCAGACGGCATATGAAGACGCTGACACGCCAAAAGCGGCGAGCATTCGAAGAGGCACAGGAGCTTGAGCTATACCGCCTATTCATGAGCATGGATAGCGCGACGGCATGGCGCACCCTGCGCGAGCCACGTCCGACTACAGCTATTGAGGATCCACAGATATGGCATGATTATGCAGAGCGACTTTATGAGGTGCCAGGGCAGCCTCCTATCCCACAGCCACACGAGCCACGCCCCACGTGCTCCTCCTTCTTTACAACAGAGATGGTAGAGAGGGCCATACGCCGCATGCAGCACAGACGATCAGCTGACCATACTGGATTACAGAGTGAGCACATCATTTATGCGGCCTCCACTATAGCCCCGTTGATTGCACATGTCTTCAACCGGGCTATAGGGGAGGGCTTCCCAGAGGAGTGGACACAGCACACCATAGTGCCTATCCACAAATCTGGCGACACCCTGGACCCAGGGAACTACAGGACTATCATGATTGGCCACACGATGGCCAAGCTATATGGAGCAGTACTTGAGGCACAGCTCAGCTGCTACGCAGAGATCGAGGGTTTACGAGCTCCAGGCCAGGCAGGTTTCAGACGAGCTTTCTCCACCACTGATCACATCTTCGTTCTGCGCTGCCTCATTGATGGGGCAAAGGCGCGGAAGAAGAGGCTTTACTGCTGCTTTGTGGATTTCCGCCAACAGAGATGATTTGGGCCATATATGCTCTCTACGAGAGGGTGACGGGCCGAGTTCGTTGCCCAGGCGGTTTTTCAGAGACCATTGCTAGCACCATTGGTGTTAAGCAAGGATGCCCACTCTCCCCGACACTCTTTGGGCTCTACATAGACAAGATCTCCGACTACATACTGCGAGCAGGAGGAGAGGGGAGCGACTTGGCAGGTACTCCGGTCCACATCATGTTATATGCTGATGATATTGTGTTGATTTCAGAGTCACCCAAGGGCTTGCAACGCCATCTTGAGGCCTTGGACGAATTCAACACACACAGGGGGTTGACTGTGAACCTTGGCAAAACCAAGGTTATGATCTTTCACACATCCAGTGCAGTGAGGAGCGATGCCACCTTCACAGCAACAGGAGGACAGGTTGATGTAGTCACCTCCTATGTCTACCTTGGCATCACATTCACCAGCCTACCAGGACCCTTCACTATGAGGCAGGCTGCTGCTGACAGGCTCACCCGAGGATATGCAGCTCTGGCCATGCTAGAGCGGAGATGCCACCAGGCACACTTTCAGGAGCCCCGCACGAAGGGGTGGCTTTTCGACACCTTAGTCACCCCGGCCTTGATGTACTCGGCGGCAGTATGGGCACCAGGATTGACAGCTGACCAGTGGACACAGCTTGAGAGGCCACAGGTATGTATGATCTCACGCTTGCTCCGCAGCAAGAAGACAGTGCCACATGACATTATTAGAGCCGAGCTCGCCACACCACCTATGGTTGTAGAGGCACTATTCCAGACAGTCTGCTTCATCCAGAGGATGAGAGAGCTACCTCCTGACAGACTTACTCGTAGAGCATTTGAGGCAGCTATACAGCTATCAGAGAGTGGGCATGAGAGAGCATGGTACTCACAGGTCAGAGCATGGTTTGAGGGACACGGTCTTGACATGGAGAGCCTACCACCATTCCAGTACGACCCCCACTCACCATATGTTCACCTCTCTCGCAGTGAGAGGAACTTGGTATTGAGACAGGATCTGTGGCAGCTATACACTAGGAGAGTCTGGGAGTCACCTGGCTTGGGGACGAGGATGTCAGATTACAGAGACCAGTTTCTCACCATATTGTCTGGGGGGTTCATACAGAGACCACGCTACATGGACACATATATGCCACATAGCTCACGGGTGGCGATTGGTCAGCTGAGAGTGGCTTCACACAGGTTAGAGATTGAGATCGGGAGACATACTGGTGTTCCCAGGGAGGAGCGAGTCTGCAGAGCCTGCACAGAGGAGGTGGAGAGTGAGGAGCACTTTGTATGTAGATGCAGAGCATACACTGAGATCAGAGGCAGGTATGAGGCCTTATTCAGAGGACAGCCCACTCTCCGAGAGATCATGGACTCTCGAGATCAGAGACAGCTCGGACGTTTCTTACTAGAGATACAGAGCCATCGGGACACACTACTACAGCCACACACAGCTACACAGACAGAGGGGAGACAGTCGCAGCTCACAGACTTCTTTCAGAGGATTGCCGCCCCTCCCTCACCAGACACTCAGAGGGGAGTGACACTCCCACAGGCAGAGGTGAGCCGAGCTAGACGACGACCACGAGTCACAGGCTACAGGGGCGCGAGCTCCCACCACCGTCAGATCGAGGAGATCCGAGCCCGAGAGCGCCCTGCCACTGAGGAGCGAGTGGCTCAGATGAGGGCCGACCCGACAGCTTTCATCCGGGTAGCCTTGGCACCAGACCCGCCCATGTACCACATCTTACATCCCCCCATTAGTACAGGATGGAGCTAGATAGCTTGATGCATTCTCATGATTGTACTACCTTGAGCATATAGACATGCATATACCCCTAGAGATAGAGCTCCATCCCTCCTCAGATACTCCACTACCTACATTCAGTTCAGTCTTGTATCAGTTTTGTTTCATTTGTCTTTCCGATAGACGGATGACATACACACCATGTACATTTGATTTGTCTCATAGGCCGAAATCGGCCTAACATAGACGTTAAAAATCTTTCTTTCTTTCTTCTTTCTTTCTGGTTACGCATTGCGTCGGAGTAGCATCACCAACTCTCTTGGCCTCATTAGCCAAGGTTCATTGCTCCCTTGTCAGCACTTGTTGCTAAATTGGCTTTACCTGACAGAAAAATAATTCTAAATGAATTATTGGATTTATAAGTGAGAGGGTTTTCTCGCTTGGAACACGAGGAAAAATAATTCTAAATGAATTATTGGAATTTTAAGTGAGAGGGTTTTCTCACCGGAGACATCCGAGTATATTCCTAGTGCGTCATTCAGAGTAATGACAGGAGCAGTGTGAAAAGGAATATCTGTAAGGCAACCAAGAACGGGTACTTTTGATGCGTCATATCGGATGGGTGACAGGGAGCATCGGGAAGAAGTATCCGACCATCCGAGAACGGACATCTCTGATGCGTCATAGGATGGGTGACATAGAGCATCGCGTAGGAGATTGTACCGCAAGTTCGGTAGGGAAGGACTAGGTGATGGGTATTCTTGATGCGTCACAAGGTGGGTGATGGGTGCATCGGAAAGGGAATATCCATAGTCAGGAGGAAATTCCGAACTGTGTTAGAATTGTGCACAAGGAAAAGCAAGCACTTGAATGAAGATGGGTTTAGAGGAAACTTTGAGGAAAAACAGATGCTTTTTGAGAAAGCGGGATTGCTTTTTCGGGACATTTAGCTTCTCGACGTGGCTACTATCAGATAGAGTTTGAGACCCCCGAGATGGCGTCCAAGGTCGTTGCGATGAGCTCCTTCGCCATCCGAGCAGTTCGAGCTCATTTTCGACAGTGGCGCCATGGATTCGAGCCAGCTACCAATGTTCTAGTTGAGGAGACAGACCTCCCCATCTCAGTCTGCTTCCTCGGCCTGAGGAGAGAGTACCTCCCCCTTTTGTCCATGATTGGCTCAGAGATTGGGATTGTCCTGGAGACACCTCGCACGGCAACCTCTATAGCTGCCAAGGCAGCTAGCATACCTTCAGTACGCGTTCTGGTTCGAGACACCCACACCCTCCCGAAGGTCATTTTACTACCTCGGGTGAGTGGTGGTTGGCTCCGCCAGAGTGTGGAGTATTCGGGCCTACCGAATCAGTGCTTCATTTGTAGACAGATGGGCCATCTCACAAAGGCATGTCCACGAAGGAGGCCTCGATCTCCGGCATAGACAGAGACCCTGCCTCCTAAGGCTGGCCAGCCTCAGCAGACAGAGACACACGGAGCTCAGGCAGGTTCCTCCTTTGAGCCTGGAGCCCAGACAGAGGAAGGCTGGTAGCAGGTCTGTGGTCGACGCCGCCAAGGACCACCACGCCAGTCCAACCCCCCTGGTGGTCGTCCTACTCCAAGCCAACAACAATGGGTTCCCACGGGGAACTGTTTCGACCCTCTACAGCAGGACGAGACCCTAGCTCCACCCTCCCCTCAGCTTCACCACCACCAACCCCTCCCCCCCCCCCCCCCGATCCTTCTACCACCCCTACCCCTGCCTCCATCCTCCCCTCCACCTCCCCCCATCCCCTGCGTTGTTCCCCCCCTCACCGCCCACTTCACCCACCAGTCCCCCCTGCTTCCTCATCCTCTCCTACTCCTGCCCCACAGCCGGCCCAAGGGGCAAGACCTTTTCTCGCCTGCTAGGAGATCTCTTGGCAGCGCCTTTGCCACGAGCCGCCTTACGAGAGAGGAGCAACCTTTCTTGCGGACCCCCCTTCTCGTGCAGACATCTCCCTTTGTAGCAGTCCCTCGAGGACTGACGAGTTTCGACATCCGTCGTCGGTGGGACTTCTTTGCCTACGACTTCACACGTTTTCTCGACGATCTTCACCAGACTTTGAGGTGGGTTGCTTCCGAGTCCATATACTGTTTCTTACTATGAGAGGGATAGAGGCCCTGGACACAGCGGTTGGTTTCTCTTTCCCCTTGTGTGGTAGGGAGGAGTCTGAGTGGACTCTGGACTCAGTGATGGATTGGCTGCAGACCCACGCTCTCGAGTTCTCTCACCACACGGGAGACTGGGGGTTACTGATTTGGTACAGACTTTGTGGCCGTTGGCCAAGTCCTTAGTGACACCTCCGGATACAGCAGGATGTAGACACATTGTGGTACAGTTCTCTGCTGACACGCAGAGCCCACCATGCTATTTATATCTTTACAGTCACGCCTATCTCGGGGTCACTCGGATGCGGATTACTCCCCATCCAAGCCGGCCTCAAAGATAGCAAGGTTCGTTGCTACTGCAGCATTGGTTCTTTCTTGGACCCCATGAGAATTGTCTCATGGAATGTGCAGGGTTTATGGGACCCTAGTTACAGCGCCAGCGTGGTCGGTTGCGTCAGGAGCTTCAACGATGCCTTGTGGGTGGTGAGATTGATATTCTTATGCTGGAGGAGCATCATCTTTGTGAGAGCTGCATTAGATGATGTGGTCAGATTTTGCGTGGTCGATATGAGACGTTTTGGTCAGCTTCATTTTGACCTGGTGGTATCTAGGGAGGGGTATGTATGACTATTGCGGACTCATGGCAGCAGGCCATTGTGGGCAAAGATATTATTGTGTCTAGCAGGGCTCAGTGGATTACTATGCAAGTTCAAGGTTGCCTCATGGGCTTCCTGAACATTTATGCGCCCAATGTGGCAAGTGCACGTGTAGAGTTTTGGTCTCACATTGTAGAGTCTCTGCCGCACGCAGAGCAATGGTGTATTGTGGGAGACTTCAAAATGTTGGAGAACCCCTCTGACAGGATTGGAGGTAGCCATGCTACTGTACACGGGGCTGAGTTGGCAGCTTGGGAGCGTCTATGTATGACCTTGAGGATTTCGGATGTTTGGAAGCATTCAGGCTTTGTGAGGCCCCCAGACAGCTTGTCCTTCTCTCGCTCGGACCGCGGAGTAGGAGGAGTGAATCTATCACAGAGAGATCGCTTCTACACCAATGACCACATTTGTGACATAGGTGGATCTGTTTGCATTCTGACAGGGACTTCTTTTTTCGACCATGCACCAATGATCCTCACTGTAACTGACAGACAAAGGAGGGGGAGCACGATGCTACGCATGCCTGAGAGGATCATGTTGGACTCAGAGCTTAGAGAGCGAGTGGTGGCACTTTGGATAGAGGGCTTGGACACGCGAGACTCTCCTGTTGGTAGAGTGGGCCTCTGGACTTGCTGAGCTTAGTCGCTTCTTGCTCCAGGAGTCTGCAACTCGCTTGGCTGCAGCCAGGGAGCCGACGGGGCATTGCTTCGTTGCAGAGGATGCAGGAGCATCATCCAGACAGTTCCTGGGTGGAGGAGCAGTTGCAGCAGGCTCGACAAGAGCTGGCCAACATTGAGGAGCGGCGCCATGAGTTTGCCTTCCATCGACAGGCATCTCAGTGGACCCAGGTGGGTAACAGAGTGACTGGGGAGTTTTTTGAGATGGTGGGGCCCCACCATGCGCACACTAGTGTCAGCCAGTTGAGGAGATCCGATGGGTCAGTTGCTTCAGAGCCTGAGGATATGCGTGCTACTGACTTCTACCGTGACCTGTTGCCTGTTTAGCCTCAGTCAGAGCGTCAGGAAGCATGCACAGAGCAGGTTTGGGCACAGATGCCCTATCTTGTGACTGAGGAGATGCGCCAGAGACTAGAGCTTCCCCTCCAGCTAGAGAAGCTCCATAAGGCCCTTAGAGCAGTCGGGAGTCAAACCATCCTCCCTAGACAGCTACCTTGGGGAGTTTTTCCTTGGAGTACTAGGACTTACTTGGTTCAAATCTTTGAAGCGCATTTCAGTACATCTTGCACACAGGAGAGATGTCTAACAGCATCAGTGAGAGCTTGATTTACCTTATTCCCAAGGAGGGAGGCTCCTTGGATGAGATTCGACAGTGGCCACCCATCACCATCCTCAACTCAGCCTACAAAATCCTAGCAAAGGCTCTAAGTTTGAACTTTGAGGATTCAGCCAGTACTAGAGAGCATTATACATGGGACCCAAACAGGTTTTGTCAAGGAGCGTAGAATCCTTGACAACATCTTTACTTTTTGGGAGGCCTCTGCCCTCACGCGTCTCCAAGGGGAGGATCTGATTTGAGAAGGTTTACGACAGAGTTGACTGGGACTTCTTGGAGGGCATTCTTCGCAGGATGGGTTTCTCAGATGCTTGGATCAGAGGTGTGTCAGCTCTTCACAGACGTGCACACAGTCAGGTGCTTTTGGCAGGTCATAGAAGAGAGCGGTTCATGCTCACACGCTCGGTCAGATAGGGTTGTCCTCTAGGCCCCTTCCTCTTTTTGTTCTATGCTGAGGCAATAAGCAGATTTTTGGTTTCACAACATGTTGGCTTGCGTGGGTTAGAGCTCCCTATTTGGGGAGACGAGCTACTGCATGCTGAGTTTGCCGACGACTTAGCTTTGTACTTGGAGGACCGGGAGGCCAACCTACACAGGGGTGAGCAGGCTCTCGAGGTGTTTTGTTGTGCATCAGGCGCACCGATCAACTGGAGGAACGCAATGGCTTTCTTGGTTGGCAGTGCTCCTACGCCTGATTGGTCGCCACGTGAGGGTTTTAGATGGATTCCCCAAGAGACTGCAATTCGATACTTGGGCTGTTAGGTTGGCCTAGACTTGTCCCCTGAGCAGCAAATTGCTCCCCTCCTCTTGTCCATTAGGAGCAAGTTGTTGAATTGGAGTTCGGCACGGTTCTCTTTGGCATGCAGAGTTGTAGTGGCCAACCACGTGCTGTTGGCCACTATCTGGTGCATTACGTCTTGCTGGATCTTCTCCAATTCCTGATCAGCCTCTCCAGCTGTATCAGCCAGCGGGAGAGGCTGATCAGGAACTTTCTTTGGTCAGGACGCGACACCGAGTTCACCCAGGCCAAAGTAGCCTGGCACGTCATCACCTTACCATGTTCTCGGAGGGGTTGGGGATCGTTGACCCAGCATAGCACAGGAGAGCTCTCCTTGGGAAGTTTGTGGTCAAAGGACTACTTCCAGGGGAGGAGCCCTGAAAGGAGTTGTTGTTTCACCGACTTCGAGCTCAGGTGCCTCATACAGGAGGCCCCTGGAGCCCCTCCATCAGGTGGATTTTCACAGAGATACGCAAAGTTGGTCTAAGAAGGAGTTTAGAGAACCATTTTGCTGCGAGCCTGCTTAGATCCTGGGAGCAGTTGAGGAGTTGCCTAGAGCAGCATCAGCCCACTTGCACAGAGGAGCGCTTGAGGCAGCCCCTTGTTTGGAACCTCATGGTCAACACGCAAAGAGGCCACTTGGTTGGTAGTAGGCCTCATGTTTCTTGGGGTCCCATGGCAGAGGGTCCAGCCCGCACTCTCGGTAACTGGCTACAGTTTTCAAGTTTTTCCGAGGAGGCTCAAAGCATCAAGCTACGGGGCATGAGAGGTGTACAAAGCATCCTTCACGCAACTGAAGGTCCACAAAGTCTCAGTAGAGGCTCCTTAGGTTGCAGAGTGCTGCTTTCAGAGGATAAGTTGCCTAGAGCAGCATCAGCCCACTTGCACAGAGGAGCGCTTGAGACAGCCCCTTGTTTGGAACCTCATGGTCAACACGCAGAGAGGCCACTTGGTTGGTAGTAGGCCTCATGTTTCTTGGGGTCCCATGGCAGAGGGTCCAGCCCGCACTCTCGGTAACTGGCTACAGTTTTCAAGTTTTTCCGAGGAGGCTCAAAGCATCAAGCTATGGGGCATGAGAGGTGTACAAAGCATCCTTCACGCGACTGAAGGTCCACAAAGTCTCAGTAGAGGCTCCTTAGGTTGCAGAGTGCTGCTTTCAGAGGATACGAGTTTTGGGCATCAAGGGGAGGACCTGTGGCTTAGATCCTGACCCTGCAGATCTTGAGACGGGCCTGGCGGCTTTGGGCTTGGGAGAGCTGCCCTCTGGCACAAGTGCAGTGGGATCCTGGGGAGTGGTTCTGGAGAGACCCTTTTTCTTCAGCCGATCACCCCTGGGATCCCATTCTTTTAGTACACAGTTCAATTGGGGCATCACATACTGGCAGCACGGAGGGAGGCTCGTCCAGCTGCAGCACTTCATTAGCAGGAGGAGGGTCTCACCGCTGAGTTATGTCAGGTTTTTGGGAGCGGGTGTGGGACCCAGACACCGAGGAGAGTCACTTTGTTCCAGTGGCTTGTTGCACACAGAGCTATAGTAGTTGGGAGTTGGCTAGTACACGGTGGCTTTTCGGCAGCCTGTGCAGCTAGTGGTCATCCTTTGGAGTGTCAAAGACACTGTCTGTGGGACTTCCCCATGGCACAACAAGTTTGGCTTCAGGTTCTTCGGCTGATGCCAGCTCTTTCCACAACTTGACGATACACTTGGGTGTTGCAGCCTGGTCCACTCTTATGGGCCCTGCGCTCTAGTTTGAGTTGGCCTCCACTAGCACGATGATAGTGATCCAGGGGGGTCGACCTACACTTCAGCTTGCCATAGAGCTTACCCCCCAGGAGTGGTGCAGTGAGAGAGAGGTGTGTTGGGAGCTCATCTGTGGCCTGACACTCTGGTTCATTTGGCGGACCTGCTACTTCCGCATCTTTGAGGCTCGCCCTGTTCCACCGGCAAACATTGTTTGTGATTTTTGGTTGGAGCTGATCCGCACTCTCAGGGGCCAATTCGAGAGACTCCAAAGCAGTTCCGACCGCATGCGGGAGCGCAAAGAGGCTTTCTTGCGACTCTGGAATGCAGGGCCCTTCTTCATCTTGGTCAAAGGTGCACCCAGATGGCACTACCATCCACCTGTGTGGCTCTTTCCTCCTCCATCTCGTGATTTAGGCCCCATTGTACATATTCTGTTTTTTCATTGGGAGAGTCTCCCCTCGCGGTTGCTAAAGACCTCTCTAGTAGAGGTGATTGTAGCCCTATGGGCAATTTTATTAACTAATGGAAGGATCTTTTTCTCGGAAAAAAAAAATCAAGCAAAAGAGTAATTAGTCACAGAATGACCTTGAGGAAATACCACTTACCTCGGGGCACCTTCAGCAATAAACACTTGAAAAGATCTCTTCTTCTTTGCTTCGCACAAGAACTGCAGTAGTGTCCTTGAGTGCCCTAATGTCAGTATTACTTCGCTACAAACAAGAAGGCCCCAGTTAAGTACTGACATCAACAAAAGTCCCTGCACCCTTCCCAGCCCTTAGCTTCTAACAATGAAAGGAAAAGGCAAGCATACTCTTGATGAATATGCTCAAGCGCCTGCTCTGCAATCTGTGCATGATTGTTGTTAATGTCCTCAAGGAGTTCATTGATTCCCTCAATAACAGCATGCTTTAGCTTCCACCCTTTCGAATTCTTTTCACAAGCTGTAGGTGCACATATAACTATCTTTAAACTCAAAAGATACATGGTAAACATGATAACAGCTGTTTCAAAGCTAACAACTCACATCTGCTTCTGTCTTCAGAATCGCCACCTGAGGATAATGGAACAACCGCTGCAGAGGGCATAGAACCTGATTCAAGGAGGTTGTAGAGTGACGGACCCCGCAAAGCGCTCCTATTAGCTGCTGCAAGCAATGCTGCTGACAACCCAGGTGGGCTGTCATTATCATTATCATTATTGTCATTGTCATCACTCTCAAAGCCTGCCCCCACTTCAGCTTCTGTACTGTTTGTTACGGACACCTCTTCTTCCCGAATGATGTGTAAAACTCGCCTTACAATATTGCCAATTGCCAATTCTACAGAGTTCAGAACAAAAGCATGCTTTTGAAAATCAGTGTCCCACCTTCAGACAATCAAAACCTGGCTAAGTTTCACTCACATCGATAGTCAATAACAGCAAAAAATCTTGGAGCTGACGCACTGCTAGCCATTGAGTTGCTACTATGTTAAACACAAACATGTGAACTAAATCTACCAGACCTAAGTTTAAAGGACAAAAGACCTGCAGCCTGCACATGATACAAAATAGAACGGATGTGTCGTGCACATATGCCCTTTAGCCACAGAAAATAAGCAAGCAAGGAATAGCAAAGCCTCACAGGACGCAACTGAGGAATAGGAAGTTAATGGCTAGAATAATCACCAAGCAAGGAAACACCTCGAATGAAACAAGAAGCAAGAAAAAGAGATCACAAACAACAAAGAAGGATGTTCTGTACTAGTTCAAATGCGCAAATTCTGAAGATGTAGAAACAGGACATTAAAATGACCTTAATTAGTATTTTAAGGAGATCTCTTGTTCTAAATAGGACAAGAGCTTGGCATTTATCAACAGATTGCAGCTCTTACAATGCCGAGGCTGAGGCCAATGAAAATGGGGTGTCTGCAAACTGCTTAACAGCATGGCCATAACATATTACATGCATGGAACCATAGGGTAGGGGGCGTAGCGTGGGCATAGTGCACACAAGCAATCTTGCAGAGGAATAAACTGACTACTAGAAAGAACTTGAGAATTTCTTGTGGAATACTTGCCAATTGGACTTGCAGCTATCAATCGGACACCAACATTCTTTACTGCCTCAATTAGAGCTGAAGCTTGGCCAGAATGAGAAGCACGGTGTTGAGAAACCACTTGTCGAAGTAGGAGGACAGTGAGCTTTGCTGAATCGAGTGACCCTTCTACTTGTCTGATCCCTTCAAAACAACGAGGATGGTTTCACTGTTAAATACCGCCATAAAAATAAGAACAAACTGCACTTTTGTTTTTTCAGTCTTTCTAATGTCGTCACGTACTCACTTCCGATAATTCTTATGCTTCTTTACTATTCTTAAACTGCCACTAAAGCTTCTGCTGTGCTCAAGTGCCAATTGTGTCCCACAGAAAACAGCAAACAAACAATACAGGAAAAATAAACAACAAAGGACCCACAGCACAAACCAAGAAAGAACACAGAAAACACAAAAGCCTTAGCCCGGAAGACAGAGAAGTAACCAAATTAAAAAGACACGTAGAGACAAGAAGCTAGCAACGGAGCCGGGGTGGGGGGGGCGGGGGTGTTACTTGGTCCACTCTTTTCTTGGAGTGATGTGGATTTAATCTATCCACTTACTCATTAGGAGTGACTTCCCACACACTCATACTCTCACACTTCTACCAGCCCCCCTCACTGCCTGCATGGCACAAGGTGAGATGGAGGCATTGCAATGTCCAAGGGTTCCTTGTTAGAGTTCAGATTCCTGTCCGGTGGTGGCTCCTATCACGAGGATGTGGCGATTGCTAACCTTAGTTGCTGGTTTCTTTCCGATGATTTTTGTTTAATTTTTGAGACCCTCTTTTTGAAGTTGCAAATGGCCGGACATTGTATGGCTAGTGTGAAACAATAGTTTCACCCGTAGACGGGAAGGTGGTCGGCAATGGAATTCCATTAGTTAAAGGGTGTGTAGGCTCAGTTCAGAGTCATCTAGGTCCCCTCGCCACACTTAATAACTCCATAGAGGCACAGTGACAAGGTGGGGTCACCCAGAGAAAATCACCCAAGAACTGGGCTACATTGCATTTTTGGACGTGGTCCCAGTGGTGAAAGATGGTCAGATGACCAATGAGAGTCCAATGGAAGCATCTCCTAAAATTTAGAGAATTGCTATTTTGGGCCACGAAAGCTGTTCGCGTCATTAGCTTCAATGAAGATTTGCAGATAGATGTGATTGTTCACAAGGATGATGGTTTAGTTGACACTTTGTCTAGTGAAGCTAACCTCATTGCAGATTCGATCAATCACGAAGAACCGATCTTGGCTCTCGAGTCAAGATCCAAAGAATCCCCACAGGAAGTATTATGTGTTCGAATGATTAGTCACCACGCATTGTTCGAGTGTTTCATTCGTGATGTTTTCCTGTATTTTAGTCACCGTCCTTATGTGGTCCCTTTTCATAGGTATGACATATTGTACGATGAACACGATTCACTCATGAATGACTCATGTATGCGGATTACTCATGAAAAGATGAAATGTTTGCACCCAAGGAATTCACATTCCGTGTCTCTTCCTTGGCATGACACACTATCCGAAAGAGCACAGGAAGGATTGAGCATCAAGCATCGGCATTTCCTTTGTGATTTGCCACAGTTGATTGATTAAGATCAGAAAGACAAGTTTCGATTCCATTGTTTGTGTGTGTTTGATGAATGGTTTGGCACTCCGTCTATATGTTCATCTACATTGCATGCACAATCTTTAAAGAAGACTAGAATTTTTCCGGTCACTTTACATGGAATAGGTATGTTCAAGTTTTTGTGTTGGAAGTGACTTCAGGAATTTTCATCCTCGGAGATTCTTGAAGAAGGTAGACGCATGACTATCAACGAAGTTGAAGCATTGAAGGAGCCACATATGACTTTGTGTCGCTTTTTTCCGATGTCTCGCATTGAGTATATCCTTGATAGGCACAATGGGGCAAAGGTTTTCAATAAGGTCGATCTCATAAGGTGGATACCATCAGGTAAGGGTATTCAAAGGCGACATCTACAAGGCCGCTTTTCGCACAGAGCGAGAGCAATGGGAGTATGTGGTCATGCCTTTTGGATTGACAGGTGCCGTGATATTCTCATTTTTTCTGCATCGTGGGAACAACATGACAAGGATGTAGAAAGGGTATTAACCCGTTTGGATGAGTGTCAGCTGTACATTGCAGCTAAGAAATCTGAGTTTTCTCATTTTGAAGTTACTTATTTGGGTTATATTATTTCTGCAGAAGGCGTCAAGTTAGACCCCGCGAAGGTGGAACAGGTACCTAATTGGGATTTGCCCAAAACTGCATACGATGTGCGTTCTTTTCTTGGTTTATGTCAAGCATATAGTTCGCACATAGAGAATTTTGCACGAATTGCCACACCCATGACAGATGTTTTGAAAGGGGTAAAGACTCGCTAACAGCGCGTGGATTTGCCCAAAGCAGCCATTGAGGCTTTCACAACTCTCAAGGTTGCGGTGAACGAAGCGCTGTGTCTTATCCTTGCCTCTTGGGATGATCCCTTTGAGGTATAGACGGATGCGAGCAATGTCGCCATAGGCGCTGTGCTTCAACACCATGGCCGTCCAGTTGCATTCCTTAATCGAAGCTAAATAGTGCAAAAAAGAACTATTCAGTTTATGACAAAGAACTTCTGTCTGTCATTCACTCTCTTAAGCATTGGAAGCATTTTCTGTATGGTAGAGAGTTCACAGTTCGCACAGATCACCAAGGCCTCAAGTGGCTTCAGTCTATGCCTAGTGCACATTGGAGTGATCGCCAAGCACGATGGGTCAGAATTTTTTGAGCAATTTGGATGTTTGATTAAGTATGTGCCTGGAAAATTTATGGTTTGCCAAAATCGATGTTTCAGATAGGGATATTAAGTTCACGTCCAATTTTTGGCACGCACTCTTTGAAAATTTTGGCACTAAGTTTAATTTTTCATCGGCTTTTCATCCAAAGTCAGACGGTCAGACAGAGATTTACAATCAGTTGGCTTTTGATGTTTTTAGGTCATATGTGCATGATCAGCAGTCTCATTGGGGGAGCTCTATCTCCCATTGATTCAGGCTATTTTGAATGACTCTTATTCCTCTGCCATTGGTCGAACTCCGTATGAGGCAGCTTTTGGCCGTCCGTTCCAGTCACTTTTGACTCGCTGGGCCAGTCAAATGCCTAATACCAATGCTGAAAGTCAGTCGTGGCACAAGATTTCTGAGAGAGTGAAGCTTCGGCTAAGCAAGGCTCAGGAGTCTTACTCACGACAAGCTAACAAGCATCGTCAGGATGTTTCTATCAAGGAAGGGAATTCGGTATATTTAAGGATTATGAAGCAACATCTTAAGCAAGTTGGAAAGAAGTGTCCTAAGTTGTCTTTCAGAATGTATGTCCATTTCCTGTCATTAAAAAGATAAATGAGGTTTCTATGAAATTGCAATTGCCTAACTCATGGTCAATGCACAACGTTTTCCATGTTTCTTGGTTGAAAGTGTTTCAAAGAACACCTCCAAAGGACACTTCCGAAGAAGAAGAACCGGAGATCATCGATGAAGTTGAAGTCATGGAGCCGGAGCAAGTGTTGTTGCAACATTTTCGCCATGGCTCAAAGAAGCAAGTCAGCTAGTACTTTTTAAAGTTCAAGGATCAAAGAACCCACGAGGCAGTGTGAGTCGATGAAGAGTTTTCCAAAGATTACCCAGAGTTGTTGGCAGACTACAAGGAAGCCATGCAGCTCGGTACCCGTACCACACTTTAAAAAGGAGGGGATGTCATGTGCACATCTAACCCTATGTGCATGTGGACAAGCTACTTCAGGTCCAGAGTTCAAGTCAGCTTAGGAAGTGTTATGGCACCTTTGTGAGCCTGTGCGCAGGCCGTGCATGTCCAGGCACTTAAGAGTAGTTGCATATCCTCTGGTTGCACATAGCATGATCATCAGCATGACAGTCAGTACCCATCATGAGCATTTTACAGTTCATAAAACCCATTTTCCCTATTTTATCCATTTTTCACTTATTATTAATAAGTGACTTTGTTGGGAAACTGGGTAGGGCAACTTTGCTAAGCAGGTATAAATAAAAACCTAGCGCTAGCACTTTCTGGCAGAAGAGGCAGGAGAGTTCCAGCAACTGGTAGTGCACCTTCTCAGCAAGAACCGGCAGGAGACTCAGCGTTTTTAGCCACAAGACAGCCTGGCAGTTTGGGACTTCCCATATCAGCTAGTGTTTTCCAGATCCCAGCCATGGCGTTTTGCAGATTGTAGATCAAGACCAGCGTTTTGCTACACAGATCCCCTGGCGTTTTTGGTTGCAGATCAGCATCAACGTTTTGCAGATTCCCGACGTCAGATCAGCCCCTAGCATCAGCGTTTTCAGTTTTCAGCACTTAGACACAGCAGATCCCGCCCCTAGCCTCACAGATCTCACCTACCTGCAGCAGATCCTCACCGCACAGTCAGATCAGCCAGCGTTTTCAGTTTGGTCTGCAGATTTCAGCATCTGTGTTTTCAGCGCATCGTCTTCACGTCGTCGCCATCGTCGTCCTCGCTGACACAGTGTCAAAATTCAACAGCTAGCAGATTTGCAGATTTCAGCCCCTAGCGTTTCCAGATTTCAGCCCATCGTCGGCAAGTCCATTGCATCTAGACCATTGTACCAGATTTGTGCAATCAATAACATAGACCTCTCTCGCCATAGAGAGGGGGGCCCTTGGAGAAGGGTTTGACAACCGTCTCGTGTCGTTTTCTTCTCTCTCTCTCTCTCTCTCTCTCTCTCTCTCTCTCTCTCTCTCTTAGTCTTAGCACCTTCATTCACAGTGTCATTCACTTTGTGATCATTTGCACTCTCTCACTAAAGGAACGGAAGGCTCTCCCTTCCGTAAGTAAAAAGGAACCCTTGAGCACAGTTCGGAGCACTCATCTTGAGAAAAGTTCAACATTCACTCCCGCTGCCCCTTACAGCTCGATAGTCCAGTATGCACCATCTTTCTTTTGCACTAAAAGGACTGGAGAACAAAAGGGAGAGGAGCTAGGCCTCACCATCCCTTTGTCAACCAATTCTTGTACTTGCCTCATGATCTCCTTTTGTTGAGCGTGGGAAACTCGATAAGGAGGCTTGTTAGGCGGTGAGCTTCCTGGTAGGAGCTCAATTCGATGGTCATCATCCCCTCGTTTTGGAGGTTAAGTCCATAGGGATAGCATCGATGAACACATCTTGGAATCCTTTAGAAAATTAGACGAGTCTAACTCTTCTTGATTCCTACCATTTACATTTGATGAAACATTAGGACCTTTTAGGGACTCTTTGACAAAAATCATGTATGCAGAAACGGACCTCTTCATTGATTTATCAAAAGCAGGAGGATTTACAAGTGGTATAGTACGACCAAACTCACTACCATCTATATACATGTTCTTTCTCCTATAGGTGAAGTAGATTCTCCTTTCAGGGAACTTCATGTTGGCAGCCATGCGGTTGAACCATGGTGCCCCTAGGATAGCATGCTCATGTTGGAGAGGAGAGATGAAAAAGTCTTCTTTGTCAACATAGCTTTCGACATGAAGCCTCAACTTCCCAATCAAGGAAGTAACGGAAGCTATCTGTCCCTTAAAAGCGGTGTCGGCCGTTACAGTATCTCCCATCTCAAAAGCTTGAATGCCCAACTTGGTGGCCAACTCTATTGATATGAAGTTGTGAGTAGAGCCAAGGTCAAACAAGATGAAGGCATCATGCTCCCTTACCTTTCCCCAAGCATAGGAGAGAGGTGATCATTTGCAATGAGCATCCTCTTTTGGAGCTTCGATGGTGGAAGCTCTAAGAGTCTCATTGCGAGAATTTCTCTTGGGGCAAGAACGATAGCCATGTCCTTGCTTCCCACACTTGAAACATTTATGGTCCTTGTAAAAAGCTTCAAGATCTTCAGGAGAGAGTTTGTTTTTACCTTTGTAAACTCCCTTCTCCTTGAACCGATTGTTGTTGCTGTTGTTGGAGGAATTGCCTTGGGAAGAATTTTGGGCATTGGGTTTCCCCTTTGCATCACTCTTTCTTTGTCTTTGTTTTCCATGGGCTTGACATTCCGTCTAGCCCCTTGTTAAAAATTGATGCGCGAAGCAACCATGGTGTGGTAGATTACTTCGGTGATAGAGCCAGGCCGTTGAGAGTTGACGTACTCAGACATCTCTTCAGGTAATCCCGCACAAAATTGTTGCTTTTGCTACCCTAATATAATTAACAAAATCAACCATTAATAGGCTACTTAAGGACCTCTCTTCTTAAGCAAGAAAAGTGAAACCAAATGCTCTGATACCAATGTAATGAAAATGGCCTATCAACTTTGAAGAGAGTAGCGTAATTAGGAAAATTAGAGAAAGCAAGACAAAGAGTTTAGAAAACATGACAACAATTGAGGACCGGATTTATGTGGAGCCGGTCCCCCCTCCAATAGGCATTTGTATTATAGTTTCTCCCATCAAGAGAGACTTGGTACAACACAATCTTTGTGTTCCTTGTGACCTAGGTGATGCAATGAAGATGGAAAGCTTCATGCATCACGAGCATAACATAAACTTTGCAAAAAGAATTAACTATCCCAAGCCTCAATCCCAAGGCCTCAAACACATTCGAAGGTGGAGAGAGCTAGCGGGGAATGAAGATAGGAAAGAGGAAGAAGAAACATTCCATAAGAGAAAAAAGTAGTTCCTCACTTATCATCACTCTTCTTGCTAGCATACATAATAGCTTAGTAATGAAGATGGAGAAGATGGCAAGCTTAAGCATTGAAGCATGGCTCTTGGTTGATTTGCATTCCATAGCCAAGAGTGTGGGTGTAGGCTCTCAACTTCTCTACTAGCTTGGAGAAGGAGATGGAGCTCTTGCACTTCGCACTTTCCACAATGAGAGTGTGTGAGTGTGTGTGGGAGAGTATACCCCCCAAGCTAGCCCTTTGGTCGACCCCCCCTTGTAGCTCATGCTTGAAGCTCATTGGACCCCTTCAGGCCCAGCCAATCACAAGCAGGAGGCATATCAAGCAACAAGGGTAGTCTTGGGACAAGTGTCCCCCTTTCCCCTTTGAGAGGGAAGACTTGGTAAATGCAACAACAATTACTTAAATTAACTAATTTTTCATTGGACCCTGGGAGGTCAACCAATAGGCTTTAAGCACACCATGAGGGCAACATGAGGCGCAGCTTGACAAGTATCCTATTTGCTTTCTTTGTACCAAGCTTGCCTTGTGTGAGGGTGTGTGCGTTCTCTCTCATTCCCCTAGCTTTAGGACTCGCCCCCTCTCTTGTAGGGATGGGATTTGACTTTTGAACACCTTACCCTCAAGCATCTTAGTCAGCAAGCATCACAAAGCACCTCAAGTTTGGGTAGTGTTCCCACAAGCACCTCAAGCTCCCTAGTCGGCAAGCACGACAAGCACCTCAAGCACCTTAGTCATCAAGAACGACAAGCACCTCAAACTTGGGCCAGGTTCCCACCTCAAGCTCAGCCCTGGCTTACCTAAGGTCAAAGGACTTTTTAACACTAACCTTTGGAGGTGTTCAATGAAGCTAACCCTAAGGTCTTTTTAAGCTCCATTGGCTAGCCTTGCTCTTTGACAGACCATCTCTCATTTGGACCCCTTTACTATTGGCCCCGTGCTGAGATAGATCTCTAAGCACATGTCTATATTCTAAACCTTGTTCCCGTCTATTCTCCCACATTAAATGATCAATTTAATATGAAAAAATCATTTGGGTTGGTTAGATATTAGATTTTATGACATGGCATACCAAGCAACTGCGTACAAAGTCGTCCACATCCTTCTTGAGTCTCGGCCAAAAGAAGTAACGCTCCACACCTTTCAAGGTGGTGTCAATGCCATGGTGACCTGTAAAAGGTGGACAATGGCATTCAGTTTGAAACTTTTCCCTCAGCTGCTGTGTAACGCACAACATCATTTTCTTCATCAAGTAGCCATCCCGTATGGAATATCCCGGTACTACTTCCCTATTCTGTATTCAAGTGAATACATCAGAAAAATCCGGATCTGTGGCGTATTGATCAATCATGTCCTCGAAGCTTCTATGTTGAATCGCGGAAATAGCCAAGACTAACACCACCCAAGTTCTTATGTCCCTGTACATGGACAATCTGGAAGTGAAACTGTGACAAGATGTTAGCCCACTGCATCTGTTTTTCCGAAAGCTGCTTCTATGACAAGAAGTAGCGTAAACTCTGATGATCAGTGAAGACTGTAAAATCCGCTCCGAGTAGGTAATGTCGCCACTGAGTAAAAGCATGAATAACTGCCAAAAGCTCTTTCTCATAAATCTGTGCTGTGAATTCCGGCCTTGAAAACAATCGGCTCTCATAGGCAATGACATGGCCTTCTTGCATTAAGACTGCACCCAGACTATGACCACAAGCATCACAATATACTTCGAATGACTTTTGCAAACCCGGCAAAGATAATACTGGTCTCGTAGTCAATTTCTCTTTCAAAGTCTGAAAGGCAGTCACCTCTATGGGTCCCATGAGAAAGGGACTCCTTTCTATGTCAGAATGTGCAAAGGGGCGATTCTAATCTGATGATATCCACTTTTCAAATCAATCCTACTGAAACAAGAGGATCCCTGTAGTCGGTCAAGAATATCATCGATCCTTGGAATCGAAAATCTGTTCTTAATGGTGATTTTATTGAGAGCTCTCTAATCAATGCACATTCTCCAAGATCCGTCTTTCTTTAAAACCAACAACACCGGAGAGCAGTAGGGTGAAGTACTCGGTTGGATAAGACTCTTTTCCAAAAGGTTTTTCACTTGGTTCATAATCTCTTTATTTTGGGCTCGGCTAACACGGTAAGGTGGCCGGTTCGGTGGTGTGCTTCATGGTATCAGATCAATAGTGTGATCCTCAGGACGAGATGGTGGCAACTCGCCTGGCAGGCCCTCAGAAAAGCAATCGGCATGAGTGTGGAGAAAATATTGGTGTTCTTTATCAAGTTCAGACATGTTCGTTCTAAGTTCATCATTTAACTCTTTCAAATAGATCGAGTAAACAAACAGACTGGATTTCATTAATTTGGAAACGGCCGAAGCCGATACAATAGGGATTTCAGTTTTACATCAAGTACAATTTTTCGGCCCTTTTCATTTGTCAATGTTGCTTTCTTTGCCCGATAATCGACCATGGCGTTGTTCTTATGGTACCAAAGGACTCCAAGGAGGACGTAACAACCTTCCAAGGGCATTATGTAAAAGTCCTCGTGCCCCAAATACCCCTGACAATGCAACCCGAGTTTGCCAATGTAATGGCTATGTCCCATCCGGGTGCTGCTAGAACTACCTCTACTGGTGGTCCCATCCGCTCGGGTGTAATCTCGAGCCGCGCCGCCAATTCAGGTGAAATGAAGTTGGCATTGGCTCCTCCATCAAAGAAAATCAGGGCTTCTTGATCTTTCACTTTGCCCCAAGCTCAACAAAGTTCTGTACTTTTATCAATCATGCTTGGGTCAGTACCCATGCAATTTGGAACCAGTCCTGCTTTCATCTTGCCTTTTCTGCCACGTTCCTCAATTGCTCTCGAACTCTCTGGCCTGTCTTCATGTTGTTCTTCATGTGCCTTTTTGAGGCACTTTGCGCAGAGACGTGCCCATGTTCCCCGCATCCAAAACACTTCCCTTCTTTGATGTAACTGGCCCTCTCTCGAAGAGTAAGCCGGGGTCGTGTATCCTTGTCTTTCTTTTCTTGGAAACTCTTTTTCTTTCTACTTTCATTGTGAGAGGTCTGTTGGGTTCTCTAAGTCAAGATCTCATCAGTGGGGTAAGTCAAATTTCTCGAATGTATCGCAAAACCCCGTTTCGTATCAATTCTTGAATAGAATTAGACTTTTGTTCCATGCAGTAGTCTCAGATCTCTATAGGGAGTCCGTAGCAAAACCGCTCAATCTGTTCCTTAAAAGAGACCTTCTTAAATGAAGAGGTTGGTAGAAAAGAGTTCCAAAATTTCTCGCAATAAGAATCTCCCTTGGTCATCCGAAGATGATTCCAAGCAGTTTGTATATCTCGTTCGTACTCCCGAGTGAGCCAAGAACAAATAAAGAGACTTTTGAATTTTAACTGGAGCTTCCTTCCTCAGAAGAAGAGTGGACCACCATGTTTGAGCATTTCCCTTGAAGAAAGATGTAGCCCTCCTAATCTTGGAGTGCTCTGAGTAATGCCCTCCAGAGAAAGCTATTTCAAACTGTTGAATGAAGGCCAAAGCCCTCGGAGCGTCTCGGAATCCAGAAAAGAATTCAAATTCAATCGACTGTCCACCTTCTTTGAATTCTTTTACTTTCTTGCTTTTGTCTTCGAGGAAGTCATATTGGTTGGCTCTGTAAAAATGCTTCTTCTTTGCATAAAACATGTGATCATCGGAGTTTGAACTATCTGAGGATGACTCCTCTGTAGAACTCTCAAAAACTCGGCCAAACCTGGGCTTCTTTGCCTTTTTCTTGCCCTTTCCGAAGCTTTGCTTTTTGCTTCGCTTTTTGCCTTTTCTGTCTTCCTTGCTCGAGTCAAAAGAGTTAGAAGAATTGTAAGAAGAAGAAGAAGAACTGGGTAGTCCTTCAAATCGTACACGCTTCTTCTGCTTTCTTACCGATGCAAAAGAAGATTGACGACCCAAATAACCCGGGAAGTCAATCCCCTTCTTGTGCTTTTTCTCTTGCTTTTTGGATTTGTTGTTTGTGTCCAAAAGCTGACTAATCTGTGTCTGAACCACCTCTTGTAATTCTTGCTCCGTAAACATCCTCAGAGAAGGAGGTTTCTTGATTGCCGGTTTAATGGGTGGTTCTGTGGCTTTCTGCCACTGGGTGTGCACTTCTGTGATGGATAGCTGAGACAAAAAATTTGCAAATTTCGAATCCTTAGCAATTTTAATCGTCTGCTTTGTGCACTCGTCAACTTGCTGTCGACGTTCCATCTCTTCAAGTTCGTACTGAGTAGGCCGAGGTGGCCCGTACTCTTCCTGTGTTTGATCATGAAAATCTTCTTCGTGATCTCCTCCCGCATTCGCAGATGCAGAAGAAGTCGATTGATTCTTGTTGGAATCCATGAGTGTCGCATGAAAAGGATCGGATTTCCCAGAAGAAGAGAAATCGGCCGCGCTCTAATACCACTCTAACAAACTTGAACACCCCAAGTCAAGATTCTACCGCGACACAACAGAGATTCACTTGAAAACAGTTCACAAAGACGACACGGCCCGGCGTAGTTCTGTGCCTAGAGGTATTGGCCCCAAAGACTGGCACCCCTTTCGGTATTTCTTTTTTTATTAATCTATGTTCAAAGTACAAGAGAGTCGGTAGGCGCTCACTCTCAGACTCTGCGTCCAGATGCTCTTAGTAATGAGGCCCAACCCACTTATTTATTGGTACAAGGGACGCCCAAAAGCAGAGCCCCAAAATATTTTAACTCAAAAGCAAAGTTCCCAAAGCTGCTAATTAAAACAGCCAACGTAATTTTTGCAAATCCATACAGCGTACGGACTGCCACGTCATCAGCGTAATTTCCGTACTGTGTACAGACTACCAGTGCAAAATCCGGCACAAATTTCCGGGCTGCCACGTCAGCATTTCAGCCTTTCGGTGCATTTCATAAGGGAAACCTCGTCCTGTGGCCAGAAGGGTGCCACATCACTAGTTTGTGACACCCCCTCTCTATTGCTAGAGAGGTATTTTCTTTAGATTGCACAAAAGCGGATACAATGGTCCTAGATGTTGAGATGCTGATGGGATCTTGCGGCAGATGCTTGGATCTGCGAGGCTAAGGGCTGAAAATGCAAAACGCTAGGGATTCTGGCTCGGATCTACAATTGTGATGAGGCTATGGGCTCATCTGCTATCGCCGATGTCAGCCATGCCACATGGGCTGAAAACTGAAAAACGCTAGCTAATCTGAGGGCTGAATCTGAAAACGCTTGCTGATCTGCTGTTTTGGGCCGAAAACTGAAAAGGCAGCTTAAAACACTGGTGCTGATGGGCCGATCCGGTGAAAAAATGCAAGAGAGGCTGAAAATTGAGGGTACTTGGTGCTAGTACCGAGGGTGCTAACTTATTCTGGAGAAGTGACCCCTAGGGTCACTTATATAGGGAAATATAGGGAATTAAAGCCTAGGTCGAGCAATGCCAATAAAAACCCACGATTTCTAAAAATGATACTAAAATGTCACTTATTAAGAAGATGATGAACTACTAATGAGAGGTGATTCACATGCAGATAAATACCTAGGCTGACTCGCTGAGTACTAATGCAACTGTATGAGAACACTCCCCAATGCCTACACGTAGCAGACACTGGCTATGTTCATGTGCAATCAGAGGATATGCAACTAAACTAAAGTGCCTGGGCATGCATGTCCTGCGTACAAGCTCACAAAGGTGTCAGAACACTTCCTAGGCTGTCCAAAGCCCTAGAAATAGGAGTTTGCTTGTCCACATGCACATAGAGTTAGATGTGCACATGACAAGCTGCCAACAAAATTTGCAAAAATTCGTACAGCAGTGCTTGTCACAAACGGGAGCGCATAACAATATAAAATACATTCAGATAAATAGAATTTATCACTTATTACTGAAGGCAAAGGATATAGAGAGAAATAGATAGAGAGAGAGAGAGAGAGTGAGAAAATCGACACAGTACTGGGGACCAGAAGATGGGCTGGTCCCCCCCCCTTAAAGAGAATTCTTTATTAGGGAGAATCTTTTTACGAGCACAAGAACCGGAGAAAACCCCTCCGTTCTAAATCTCTGACTCGATGGTCGTTCCTTCCCGTAAGGGAAATCCGAGAGACGAGCTCTCAATCCTTTTTCCGTCTGTACTCGGAGTTGAGACTCCGCACACAATTTCCGAATTCCGTTTCCGGAATTTCCAAGCGTAGGCCGAAGCCTTCTCACTTCTCCTTCGCGATGAAGTACCTGCAAACACACACGCAAACACGTGACAACAATTCGTATGGCAAATCCACAATAGATACCTATCGCTCTTGCGGGAAAAAGCGACTTCCGTGCTTCGTAGTCTCATGATCTCTTGCGTTATCTGGCGGCAGAGTCTTCTCTTGCTGACGTTGGCAACTCCTCTTTCAGTGAGGGCATGTGGTGCTTTTATAGCTCCTTGGCCACGGCACGAATAGCTGCTCGCATAGAGATCACGGCCGTTTTTTTTTTCTTTTTTTGCGCTGCTCTACCCGAAATAGGGAGAGAATTTGATGGCTGGTTTTGTTGCTTTATTTTCTAAGTGGCTGCCCACTTATTAAGTGGGCGGCCAGCATATTTTAAAATTGGTCTGAACCTGCCCAAAAACTCAATAAAACCTTATAAGTTAAAAACAATGCCTTTCACAACACTTCCCAGGCGTCCCTGGATGCAACCACATGCACGAATGCAATGCAAACATAGATTCCTCGCGGGAAAGCGTCTGCCCTTCCCGGAAAACTCGTTAAAATATTCCGCTTTTTAAGAAAAGCTTCTCAGAACCCATCTTTATTCTTGTGCTTGAGTCTTTACGCGTATTCCTCTTTCTAGTTCAGATTTCCTCTCGACTATGGATATTCCCTTTCCGATGCACCCGTCACCCACCTTGTGACGCATCAAGAATACCCATCACCTAGTCCTTTCCTACCGAACTTACGGTACAATCCCCTTCACGATGCTCTATGTCACCCATCCTATGACGCATCAGAGATGTCTGTTCCGGGATGGTCGAATACTTCTTTCCGATGCTCCCTGTCACCCATCCGATGTGACGCATCAGAAGTACCCGTTCTTGGTGGCCTTACAGATATTCCCGTTCTCAGTGCTCCCGTCATTACTTTCAATGACGCACTAGAAATACTCTGTACTCGGATGTCTCCAGTGAGAAAAACCCTCTCATTTATAAATTTAATAATTCATTTAGAATTATTTTTATGTCAGATAAAGCCAATTTAGCAATAGTGCCACATGGCAGTCAGCGCAAATAGAGAGCATCCGTACAACTACCACGTCATCTATCCTTTACGCAATCCCCGTGGGGTGGAGAGAGGGGGGGGGGGGGGGGGGGGGGGGGGGGGGAGGGGGTCTCTTTAATTTAGGCCCTCGATAGAACTTTAAGCTGGGTGGGGGTTAGGATTTAAATCCTACCCATTTTGGGCCACTCGAAAAGTCTTCACATTTCGCGATTTCCTCTGCTTCTTCCTTGTTTCTCTAGGCTTTAGGCCCCTCTGCCGAAATATGCAAAACATAGTCAAAGTTAGCCGAAGACCCGAAGGTCACTTAGATGTCCTAGTGCCACGTAGATGTTCACAGATGCAAGAAGAGCAAAGTGTCACGAGGACGTGGCAACTGTTAACTGTCACGAGGACATGGCAACTACTAACCTTAGTTGTTGGTTTCTTTCCAATGATTTTTGTTTAATTTTTGAGACCCTCTTTTTGAAGTTGCAAATGGTCGGACATTGTATTACCAATGTGAACAGTAGTTTCACCCGCAGACGAGAAGTCGGTCAACATTGGAACTCGTATAGTAAAAGGATGTCTAGGCTCAATTCAAGATCATGTAGGTCCCCCCGTCACGCTTAGCAAGTTGGTGGGATACTAGGAAGTGAACTCAATAAAGGCATAGTGCCAAGGTGGGGTCACCGAGGGAAAGTACCCATCAGTTGGGCCACATTGCATTTTTGGATGCAGTCCTAGTGGGGATAGATGGTCAGATGACCGGTGGGAGTCCAACGGAAGCATCCCTAAAATCTAGGGAACTGCTATTTTGGACCATAAAATTTGTTCGCGTCATTACCTCTGGAATGACAAGGGGAACATTTTAGAACTCTGCTGCAAAGTCAACTGGGCAACCAGTCCGGAGATTTTTAAGCGGCAAGCACGAAATGGAAAATTGTCTGTAAATGCGCCAAGTAGCAACTCTCTGGTGCACTTTCCTCATGCAGAAGAAGGTAGCGCTCGATTTCTAGCCGGGAAGGCTTCATTTGCAAGCTTGTCACAGGTTAAGAGCTATTGAATGCAAGCTTTCCCTCTCATGTACAGTGTAGTGCAAGAAGTCATGTCCTGCACACCTCACACTGCTCTCTCTTCCCTACGTGCAGTAATGTGATGCCCCACAAGAGGGCTCTTCATTTGACTCATGTACAACTGTGTGGTTATATGCGTTTTTGTTGAGGCAAGAGCCTCTCTGAGCAAGAACAGGAGTAGCTAATTGTTGCTCCAAAAGCAGGCACCGGTGAGGGTGATACCCTCACCGTACAGGTGCGTTATCAGCGCTGGTTATGCGCTGAATTTGGACTGTTTTTCAGCCATACGGATGCCAAAACCATTGGGAACAGTGCCCCACTGTTAGAGGACGGTTCAGGGACTGTTTAGGGCTGAAAACAGGGGCAAAAACAGTAAATACAGCATGCTGAATTTTCTGTTTATGGGCAGAAATCAGAGGGTTTATGTCAATGGAAGTGAGTTCCAGCAAGGGGAATTGGTTTCGGGCAAGTTTTGGGGCTGTAGAAATACCGAAAGGGGCGCCAATTTTGGGACCTACAGGTTGTCAGCGTCTGCTCGGAGCATTCTAGCTTCCGAACCGTATGTGCTTAAGTGTTAATTTCCTGTCGCAGGTTCCCTTTCCAAAGTGCTCTCTGTGTGTGTCTAAAGTAAAGAATTTTGGGTGAAAGCCAAAGTCTACCGTCCTACTGGCCGGTTTCACAAAGAGAACTGATCACAGCATAGAGAATTCCGGCTTTGACCGGGAAAATTGGCACGGACCACCTTTCTAGGGGAAGTGAGTCTGGGGCAAGCCAAACAAACGCATTGATCCGATGCGTCTATGACCTCAACGCAAAAACCCTAACCCTAAAACCCGTCACACTTGCCCTCTCATATATACTCCCAAGAATGTGGGTCACACAGTTGTCCACCAACCACACCACACAAAAACGGGGGAAAGAGGAGAATAAGCACCAGTGGCCCAGTAGGGCCATGGGAAAAAATATGGCAAGGTTTGGAAAAATTATTCCAAGCCTACAGGAGCCTGCTGGCCATGGAACAAAGCCAAAACCCTAAGCTAAACATGGCTAAACACATCCCAACATGAGAAACCTATCTCACACTAGCCGGGTCACACTAGCCGGGTCACAGCCACAAAACAGCCCTCACTCCCTAACACCTGTCCCTGGGAGAAACTGGGACCGACTAGACGAATCCAAAGAGATGCCATAACTCTAACATGAAATAGGAATTCCTAAAATGAATTTGTTACATGCGCTCTCTCATGTGTGTATTGTATGAGTACATGCCGAAAAGATGAAATGACTTCAGCATTTTATCTATTCACCTCACGGGTGATGTGAATATGATACTAACGAGATTTAGTAGATCAAGACATTCATGAGAAGATCAACGAGGTCTGGATGTGATAGCTAAATAAGTTACAATGATCATGAATCTCATCTGAAATCTCAACAACAATAATGATGTGAATGTTCAGTGATTGTCGTCTTTGTGCAAATGTTGGATGTGTGCAGTCTAGTGCGTTGGCACTTAAGAGTTAGTGTCTACCGAGCTAGTTTTTGTCCTTTGTCAATTTTGCAGGCATAATCGAGGACGGATTACTATTCTTTCAAGAGGGAGGTATGTCACAAGTATGTGACGTGGCATGCTCAAAGGGTTAGGGTTAACTAAACCTAACCCTCTACAAACTAAAAAGATTGGTCAAGGGGACCAGAGGGTGGGTTAGGGTTTAAACCCTAACCCTCCCAACTTATCAAAGAATGGCCAAGGAGCCTTAAAACCTAAAAATTAAAGCAACCAACGAAAATTGCTAGCGAGGCCAGCTATACGGAAACCCGAAAATCGTGGAGATGATGGTGTGGCACTGTACGGATGCTTCCGCGTTTTACCAAACAGCCCTTAGGGCGCTAGCTTTTGGAGGAAGAGTGTCACATGCACATTACGCTTGAGCCACGTGGACAAGCTACTGCTACAATTTAGCGCCGGTCACAGTTAGCTCAGAATCTAGCTTGGCACTTTGTGAGCCTCTAGAAGGACATGCATGATCATGCGTCATAGTTGCATACCCTCACTTACACAGTATACTCACTTAAGCATATAGGCGTATGAACAATCACTTATTAATGAGTGACTTTAACATGACATTTATTAAAAATATGTGGAGCAAATCGCGAAAGAACCTATACAAGCAACGCCTTCGTCCCCATTGGGAGCATAAGATGATCAGTACGCAGTACCCTAGTATTTTCCCTCAGATCCTTCACCGTTTCCGTCACCATTACCTTCAGCATCAACAGATCAGCCCTAGCATTTTGCATCAGATCCGCCAATGTTTTTGCACCAGATCAGCCAGCGATGCTTCCGCGTTTTACGAAACAGCCCTTTGGGCGATAGCTTTTGGAGGAAGAGTGTCACGTGCGCATTGCACTTGAGCCACGTGGACAAGCTACTGCTACAATTCAGCGCCTGTAACAGTTAACTCAAGATCTAGCGTGGCACTTTGTGAGCCTCTAGAAGGGCATGCATGATCAGGTAGGTCATAGTTGCATACCCTAACTTGCACAGTATAGTCACTTAAGCATATAGGTATATGAATAGTCACTTAATAATAAGTGACTTTAACATGACATTTATTGAAAGTGGGTAGGGCAAAATCGCGAAAGAACCTATACAAGCAACCCCTTGGTCCCCATTGGAAGCATGAGATGATCAGTACCCCGGACGCAGTACCCTAGCGTTTTCCCTCAGCATCCGTCAGTGTTTCCATCGCCAGCACCATTAGCATCAGCAGATCAGCCCTAGCGTTTTGCATCAGATCCGCCAATGCTTTTGCACCAGATCAGCCAGCATTTTTGCATAAAATCAGCCAACGTTTTTGCACCATATCAGCCCCATCAACATCATTATCTAGCATTTTTGCAGATCATCAGCATGGAGCACTCAATATTCATCATTTAGCCATTGTATCAGCATTTATGCAAGTAATTTAAGCGAATACTTGCTCTCCCAACAAAAAGCAACAGGGCCCTTGAGGATGGTTGGGACCCGACATGCGATGTCGTCTCTCTTTTCTCTCTCTCTCTGTCTCTCCCTTCATTGTGTTCAATTCAATTCTTTCAAGTGAAGTAAAGTAACCTTGTGTTTGAGGGAAGTACTAGATCTGAGTTAAAATTCTTAAACCCTTCCGCTGCACCTAACAAAGAGCTTTTGGGAGCCAGAGCTTTTCATTGGCACTTGCTTTTGGGCCAGGGGCCTCTTGTAAAACGTTTATAAGAAAAGCTAGGGCCTCTTTTTTAGCTGATAAGCTTGGGAGCTTGTAGAGAGAGGACCCTCAGACATTGTACCTCGAGAAGCATCAATAAGAAAGAAATACCGAAAAGGATGCCAAGCCAGTGCATGTGGAAGCGAAACTCCGCCGGTTCCTATCAACTCTTCTTCTTCTTCTTCTTTTCTCTCTCTCTCTCTCTCTCTCTCTCTCTCTCTCTCTCTCTCTCTCTCTCTCTCTCTCTCTCTCTCTCTCTCTCTCTCTCTCTTTGTGGCTAACCTTTCTATCACCCAAGTGTGGTAGATTGGTTATGCCATTTCCCTCTTGAATACCAGGTCTTAAATTCAACTTTCGTCGGATAGATCTTTGAGGTCTCTTGGGATAGGTTCCTACGACGTTAAAATCCTTTCCTTCTCGTGTGTGTGTGTGTGTGTGTGTGTGTGGGTGTGTGAGTGTGTTAATAAAAAGAGGAAAACGGTATAACCTTTCTATCACCCAAGTGTGGTAGATTGGTTATGCCATTTCCCTCTTGAATAAGAGGTCTTGAGTTCAACTCTCGTCGGATAGATCTTTGAGGTCTCTTGGGATAGTTTCCTACTAAGTTAAAATCCTCCTCTCTTCTTCTTCTCTCTCTCTCTCTCTCTCTCTCTCTCTCTCTCTCTCTCTCTCTCTCTCTCTCTCTCTCTCTCTTTCCAAGTTCAGTTCAGTTATTTGCAGTTTTCTAATATGTGTTGCTTCCTTAGAACTAACATTTTTTGCTCCTTTTTAAATGTTATTTTGCTCCATTAGCAGACCCAACACAGACTATAAGGGATGTTTTTGTTTGGTCCCATAGCTCAATTTCAGCCTCCTTGGACGTTAATACCAATTTCTTTCTAATGACATGATACACGCAGATCTATCCTGTAGGTTTCCATACAGTTTTTGAAAGCTAAGAAGTTGAAGTGGAATGCTAGTTTCTGGCCATGACTTCTCAGTGCAAGCGACACTGCACTATGGTGAGCATTTTGACTTTAGCTTCGAACTTTAGCTTCAAAACGGCAATTGCATATGAGTGACTCTCTCTCTCTCTCTCTCTCTCTCTCTCTCTCTCTCTCTCTCTCTCTCTCTCTGTGAGAAGACAATGCATGTAAGCTAGAATGAAAAAGAGAATTGCCTGCGTTGAAGTTGGAGAACGAAGTCGTTAATGGCTACTTGAAGTTCGGGCACAGCGGGCGCCATGGGAGAGCTCCCGCAGAAAGAGTAAGGTAGCGATGTACATGAAACGAGAATATGTGCCTAACACAGTAAAACAAGAATAACGCCTTTGTAAATGCAAAGAATTATTTGTATATCCACTAAAACAATAAGAATAACAATCTCAAAAAAAAAAAATCTTCCTTAACATAGGGTAAAGGGGCCATTAAAAAACCAGGGCCCTTTCATGGGACACTTTTTTGGGACAAAAGAAGAAGAGGAGTAAACCATCATTAGTCCATTTGAGAGGGAAAATTTACAACGTGGAAATAAAGACGTTACGGGACCCTTTTTCGCGTACATAATAAAAGAAATATGATGTTCCAACAAGGTCACGATCTGCTTCAAATCCAACGAACTAATGAAGATGACTGACCCTAACTTCTCTTCCCTCCCGTCATGATCTTATGCATACTGACCCACCACCAACAACCTTCATCAGCAACTTTAATTTCTCAATAGAATAACTGCACTATTAAACAAGAACAAATAGCATTGCAGCCAGCAACATCAGCCCACACACACTCCTACAGCTCTACAACATCAACCCACACACCCCCATACAAGGTCTAATTTCATCACCATCACCCTTTCTTACTGTAATGACAGATGAGTTACAGCCAGCAACATCAATCCACACACACACACACCCCTTCAGCTCTGCAACATCAGCTTACAAACACTCCCCTACAACCTCAGCTTTCATCACCCTTCAACATGTTATACCCACTTTTCTGCTCTTATGATAGTTTGAGGCAGGACAACATTAATCCCAGTTTTAGCAAGTTTGTGACGGCAGTTTGAACTCTACTTAACACACCTTTAAGACATTACTTCCCATCACAAACCACTTCAATGCATGCAGACAACTTCTCCAACGACTTTTGAAAGAGATGCCAATTAGAACAGTATGGCCTCAACTGCTCCTTGCGAATGCAAGGCATGTCTAATTTACAGACACCCACAACTCGAAGGTCTTCTTTGTACATCTCTCTTGTTGCACAAGAACGGGGGAAGGGTTTGTTGTTGTGGCAAAGTGCATGTCGTACCAATTTTCATGTGCAAACTTCCTCACAGAAAGGCTCCATTCGGGACACCCAAGCATCCAACCTCATCTCCTAAACCAAAGGAAGCCCACAGTCCCAAACATCCAACCTCATCCCTTAAACCAAAGGAGGACCACAGTCCCAAAACTACTCCACCCAAGCCCCCTCCCAAAAGAATGTTCTCAGTCAAGGAATACTCTCGGCTTTTGGAAAACATTTCAGATTGACTTTGTTTCAAACTACCTTGGAGTAAGTCTCTTTTTACCCTCTTATTTCTCTGCTGTCAATTTAAGTTCCATCCCACATAATATACTTCCCGAAAGTTTGTTTTTACTTTTACTTTCTAGTCCATATATTTTCAGTTTTGGTTACACCGCACATAAGATTTATTTCTCTATAGTCAGTTGTTAATTTTTTATCTTTCGAGTTCATGTTCTTTCAGATTTGGTTCTCTTATTTCTGTGCTATCAGTTTCAGTTTTATCCCACATAAGATTTTGCTTTACTCAAGTAACTTTTTACTTCTACTTTCTAGTTCATGTATTTACAGTTTTGGTTACACCGCACATGAGCTCTATTTCACTAAAGTAAGTGGTTTATTTTTTATCTTTACAGTTCATGTTCTTTTAGATTTAGTTCCATGCCACTTAAAATTTACATTCAGAATGTCCCATTCAACGAATAAAATTCTGATTGGTTCTGAATCATGTAAGACTAACCTTGATATTGACATTTGATTCACAGGTATGGCAAAAAGAAAACAGTCCATCGAAGTTTCACCTATCAAAACTAAAGGCAGCAATCCACATGTGCCACAGCCCAAACAAAATTCCACCCCGCAGAGGTGCAAAAAGAGAGTAAGATTTACCCCAGCACAAAAGTCTATTGTCAGCAATCATTCTTCCCCAAGGGAACATGGAAAAACTTCAAGGAAAAATTATGCCAATAGTTTCACTTCCTCAAAGGTACATGGGAGCAACAGCCACATAAAACCACTATTCTCAGTAACCAGAACTTCTACAAGGAAGAAGCCACCAGTTCCTAAACAAGCCAAGCCTCTACCTTCCAGCAAAAAGCCACCACTTCTGAAACAAGCCAAGCCTCATTTCCCCAGACAAACATCCACAACTACTCAGATAGAAGCCCTTGTAGATGCATCAAGTCACTTGCCCCTTGAAAATGAAGAAGACAACCAGCTAACTGCTCAAAAGATCAAAAAGCGCACAGTTTTGACTTGGACAGAACAGGACATGGCAAAAGCACTTCAAGCCCGAGAGGAAGGCCTTTCCTTACGCAAGTGTGCTCTTCAATTTGGTATAAGCAGGTCTGCTATTACTAATTGGGAAGAAGGGAGAACCCAAAAGAAGAAAAAAGGACCACCGACACAACTGAGCATTGCAGAAGAAGAAGCTCTACTTCAATATATATTTTTGAAGTGTGAGTCTGGGCATGGAGTGTCAGTACTTGATGTAAAGCTGAAGGTTGCTAAAATCTGCCAGACAAGACAGACCACGTTCTCAAATGGTATTCCTGGGAAGAGCTGGTGGGAAGGCTTCCGCAGAAGACATCCTAAGTTAGTGTTCAGAGTGTCAGAGGGATTAGATCAGTCTAGAGCTAACAGATTCAAGCCAGAGATGGTAAAGACACTTCACGAAAACCTTCAGAAGTTATACACAGAGCATTGTTACCCACATACCAACATTTGGAATGCAGACGAGACTGGATTTCAAGGCTCTAGGGACAAGGGTATGAAGGTGTTAGCGAAGAAAGGAGCAAAAGCAGTGTATGGAATCACCTGTGATTCGCGAGAGTGGATGACGATATTGTGTTGTGTGAATGCCGCAGGTCAAGCCATACCATCCTATTATATCTTCAAGGGCAGCCGCATTACTATGAATTATGTTCATCATTGCGAGTCAGAAGCAGCCATGGCAATGTAAAAGAAAGCTTGGATGACAGGGGACCTTTTTCAAGCATGGTTGGAGCATTTTGATAATGCAATAACCCAAACAATGGGCAAGGATTGTAGGCATCTACTTATCCTTGATGGGCATGGAAGTCATGTGTCCCTAGATGTCGTGGAAAAAGCTCATGCTGCTGGAATCGACATAATCACTTTACCCGCCCACACTTCGCACAAGCTTTAGCCTCTAGATGTGAGTGTATTCAAATCATTGAAAGTGCAGTTTCGAAAAGAGAGAGATATTTGGCAGCAGTGAACTGCTTCAAGGCAAGCAACAAAATCAGAACTCGCATCTATAGTGTCTAGAGCTATTCAAACTTCTTTCACGGAAGCTAATATTAAGGCCGGCTTTCGTGCAACCGGCATATGGCCGTTAGATTCAGCAGTCGTTCGCTTTGATGGCATGCCAGGCACTTACATCAACCTAATTGAAGACTCGACAGCTGGATTGGGGACGATGATAATCCATCTGTAGTGCCATGCACACCAATGCATGCGAATAGTGAAGACGAGGCAATTTTTGCCTTGCACAGCATGGCTGCTCAGCTAGATGAGAACATTTTAAGAGAACATGGAGAGATAGAGCAAGTGATGACATTTACACAGCTAATGGAAGAAGGTGATGTTCTCGACTTTCAAAACGGGCCACATGAAATCATGCTTACCAGTTGCGATGTGCATACAGTCAATGTAAATCAGCCAACATCATCCAGTCTCTTCACTCCTCTAGCAATCAATAGAGGTTCACACAGTCACTTGAATGCAACAAACCCTGCAAGGTCAAGTTCAACAGGGCAGAAATTGAAGCTGAAAATGCCAATCACAATTTCTCAAAACAACAAAGACAGCCTGCAGATTCACAGCCAGCCTCATCCAGTCCTTTCACTCCTCTAGGTAATAGAGGTACAAACAGTCACATGAACGAAACAAACACTGCAAGGTCAAGTTCAACAGGGACAAAAATTGAAGCTGAAAATGCCATTCATAATTTCTCTATACTACAAAGGCAGCCCGCAGATTCACACATTATTGATCTCTTGCGGATACCATCAACAGATGTATGTGTGAGATAGGTGAATAGAGAGGCCTTCGTCGACTACACCAATAGCTTGATTCTTACTTCCACTCAATGCATGGAAAGTATGAAAGCAAAAACTGCAAAAAAGGAAGAGATAGCCAAGGCAAGGGAATCAAAAAGATTGGAGAAGGAGAAGAAAGAGCACAAGCAGAAGCAGATAAAGAGTCAGCAAAGTAGAGGCGACTTGAAGCACAGCAAGAAAGGCAATCACGTAAATCTTGGAATGTGCAACAACAATTTTTTGAAGCGCGCATGCGCTCTATCTTATGGGAGGGTGGTACTTCACATGGATTATTGTTGAGACCATTACATGTAGACACCATGTATCATGCATTCGCACGCAAGCAGAGAATGGAAAAGTTACGGCATACACGAGAAGCCCAAAAATCTGTTTTGAGATGACTTAACACCTTTTGCTTAGTAGATGTCTCCACTTATGTTCCTTCTCATATATCCTCTTCACCACCATTTTGCCTATCTATCTAGCTCAACCGGATTAGCTTTTCTTAACCCCCCTTATCTACTAGGCTATTTTAGTGGTTTTTGGTTCAATTTGTCTTTAACACATGCCAGCCCTACCTATGTACCCTTACCAAATGATGAATCCAAATTGCTATGATGAATCCGACTTGATGTATCCAAATGATGTATGTTTCTATTTCATGCCTTATGCTATAACAATACTCTTATGGAAAAAGCTTAACAAGCCTAACATTGCATTTACATTTAGAAGATGAGAAATTGAAATTGCTGAGTGAGATAGATACTCACATTTACTCAAAGTAGACTGTGACGAGACCCCATGCGAGGACTGTAAACGTTGCACAAAGTCACCGTAGCTATAACCCATGAAGAGCCCTCCTTTACACTCAAAAGCTCAAGAATGTTAATGTAACGACAGGTGAATAAGAGCAGTTTTTGGGTGTAAAGACAACAACTTAGGAGCCCTGTTTTGAGCTACAAGCTCACTCTGCAAGCAGGAGACTTCTCAGTTTTACCAAAGCATTGTGATGGAAAGTGTGATGGAAAGGGGGAGCAGTGAGCACAAAGCTTTGAGAAGACAGGGAGAGGCTATGGCGGAGTGCATGTAGGAACTTCATGCGTCTCTGGCCTCTCATGCAGGAAAATCATGCGTGATGCAGCCTTTCAAGGCCCTGCGAGGAAGGTCACCATGGGCGGTGCAGCCTTTCAAGGCCTTGCGAGGAAGTGCAGAGGCCTATGACCTCGCATGCGAAGTAGCGTAGAGGCCTATGAGCTCGCATGCACGCATATAATGCCCTAGGGACACTAATTTGACTGTGTGAGTGTGAGCTCAAGCACAGCATCGAAATTGGAGTAGCCCTGTTTATTAGGAGCGTGATTGGCTTAGAGTTAGATAGGGTTAAGACACATGTTTGAATGTGAGTGGCTCTTTAAACATGCCAGATAGGCACATGCATGGTGCCTTGTCATCCTTGCAAAGAGTAACTGCCACCCCAAGATTGCACTGACCAAGGACAAGTGCACGGCATCCTCAGTCTTTCTTTTTGCTGCCATTTTTGTTACAAAGGAAATATTGTATTTGATAATTACCCCAGCTCCCTTAGGGTAAATCACTTTCTCCTTATCTCCTCATGTGCAGGGACACATGCCACTCCAGATCAATACTCTAAATGCCCAAAATTGCAAAATTTTGGACCCCTAAACCACCCTCTCCCTTAGGTGGCCCTAAGATGGCCCCTTTACCCTACAAGTGAAGGTATATAGAACCTTAAGAGAGTTAGGTCCGCTCATATGGAAAATGGAAACACTCAAAAATTTGAGAAGTCAAAAAGACACTTCACTCTTGCATAAGAAAGGTAGCGAATGTGAGAATCACAAAAAGTGTGTATCATTTCCACTTTTTCCTTTAGCTCTTAGAGTTTCTTTACTAGTAGCTCTCCTTATGTACATAATTATTATTTTTTAAGCCAATATGTGCCCACGATTTAAAAAAAGTAGAAATTAAGTGGAATCCGTGAAGATACGATGCTTTGGAGTGAATTTGGCGTCCTTTCTCTCTCTCCCCTTTCAAACACGTGGCAATACTCCCTGTGGAAAGGCCATCTGACCGCTTAGACGCATGCTTCTCTCTCTCTCTCTCTCTCTCTCTCTCTCTCTCTCTCTCTCTCTCTCTCTCTCTAATGGCAAAGCCCTCTCTCCGTGAGTGCATGTGTGTGTGTGTTGACCCGTGGGTCAACAACACGACATAACTCAACAAAGCCTTATCTTCTGAGAGTTATGAACTGCTACGAATTATGGTTAAAAAACATCATTTGTAATGAGTAGTTAGTCTAGTTGTAGAAGCCGGGGTGCAATGGCACTTCTAGATTGTACATACAAAACCATTTTACCCCTTGAACTCTAATTTAGGTTTAACCGATGGTAGCCTTAGTATATAAGGTACCTAGGTCATTTTGTAAAGAGAACTCTTATCATAATCAAGTTTTAAGATGCCGTCGACTGTGTGTGTGAGAGAAAGAGAGAGAATGTGAGCTTCTTCTTGACGGAACTCCCCGCTCATTCATCACATTGGAGATCCGGCAACACCATCGTGCTAGGCTCGGTGAGAGCTACACGACAACGCCAAGCATTCCACGCGAGACGAAGCATGCATGTTAACACATCTATGAGCCATTTGTGGTTGTAAGTGTATCAAACGATATCTGTTTTCTGCTTGCAAGTAGTCATTAGAATCGTGGCAACATAAGCTGCGCATAGGTACCCATAGGTTTCAATTTTGGGCACTTTCAAAACCTGGTTCTCTCTTCATATGCGTTTTTCGCAAATGGGTCTATAGTGAGGGTTTTGAGTGTAGAGGCTTTGGGACAGGTGTATCCTAGTGAGGGGATGGTGTTCCTTAAGTTTCGTACGATTCTGGTATGGTTTAGTGAGTTTCCTTCCATTTGTGTGTATGTGGGTTGAGTGGTGTAGTTGAGAGCAGTGAGATTCTTAAATATGGTTTAGTTCACCTTCCAAAGTGTTGTATGCATGGGATGATCTCAGGCTGACAAGCTAAAGAGATTGCCTCCGTGCGCCTATCTTGTCATCTGTATCCTCGATTGACATTATGTTGATCTAGGTTGTGTTACATGCACTTTATGAGTGCTGCGATTCGCTCCCACAACATTAGCGCCGTTGCCGGGGAGACAAGGACTTGAGTAGGTAAACCTACAGCTAAAGAAAGCATTTTTCTTAAGTGGATCTGGAAGAGGTTATTTCGAGATCAAGTGGATAGCCAAGAAGCGTGTGTCTTGCTGAGGGTCTGTGACTAGGTAGATTTAGTAAGGATTTGTAGATTATAGTAGTTGTTGGTGGTCGAGTGATTTGTGAGGTGATAAAACCGTTTGCTAGTCCGTGTGTGGCATTGAAGCGTTTTTCTACTCATAAATGTAAAACCCCATATTGTAGAACTGCCTTGTCTAGATTCACCGCCCAACCTCCCATATATAGCCCTTGGCCTCTGAATCCCCAATGCACACTGGAACCCGGCGGCCTCTTGGCCCGGGTTTGTGACCCCCCCTAGGTATGCCCTTGGCATGACATTACTCCCCCCTTGGAGAAGTGTTTTCGTCCTCGAAAACAAAAGTGGGAAACTTCTTCTTAAGGACACTAATGTTTTTCCAAGTTGCGCCTTCTTCAGGTCGATCTTTCTACTTGATTAAAGCTTGACAACGTACATGATGATGCATACATAAATCATGATAGTCGAGAATTCGCTTAGGTTCATGCGGTGGGTTATGAGGTTTAACGAAATTGACCAAAATCTGTAGGTCAATGACGTTGTCGTCCCCATGTAAACGTTTACGTAAACGGCTTACATGAAATACCGGATGGACACGAGAGTGTGTCGGTAACGAGAGTTTGTAAGCACGATCACCAACTCGCTTGAGTATATTGAAAGACCCACAATATCTTGGAGATAATTTAGGTGTTGGCCCAGTCTTCAGACTTTCTAAATGCTCTAGCACACGCAAAAACACCTCTTCCCCTTCCTCAAAGGTAACTTGCTGATGTTTCTCATCAGCGTACTGCATATATCAATCCTGCGCTTGTCGGACATTCTGACCAGCGAGTTTCAGCATATCCATATGGTCTTGGACAAAATCCTTAACCTGCTTGAGTTTTCGGCTGCCAACCCCGCCGTAACTGTGGGTGACCTAGGTTGAAAACCATACATGAGCATGAAAGGACTAAATCCAATCGTGACATGCTTAGCATTGTTGTAAGGAAACTTAAGAAGAGGTAGATACTCTTCCCAATTTGTTTGTTTCCTGCTAACGTATGCTCTGTTGTAAGCAAACTCAAGAAGAGGTAGATACTCTTCCCACTCTGTTTGTTTCTTGCTAACGTTGTCGGGGGATATGTGTACGAAACGTGAGCCGGGCAGGCGCCGAGCCTCTGGCTGTGAGAGGTGTGAGAGAGAACAAGAAAAACAGATACATATGGATTTGGCAATCACTGTAGTCTTTGATTAATTGATTAACGCTTTGACTACAACTTAATTCTTAGCCAAGGCGGGATGTTAACAGCACCGTCACTTGGATCATTTGCTAACTAGGAGTTTAAGCTTCCGCTTTACATGATTAACCAGGCCGTTAACGACACCGGGGCTTAACACGATGATTAATCAATCTTTAGCTGATGACGGTGATGGAAATTCTCTTTTGTCGCTTTATTTGCTTCTTCTACTTTCAAGATTCTGCAAACCTCATGTAAGTTCACTTAGTCGATCATCATGCTTCAATTATTACCAACTCTGTTGCGACTTCCTGCTCTTTATGCTTTGCACTGGCTTTAATTGCCATTCACTAGTTTTAACTTCCTCCTACTCTTCAATTGCTATCCGAAGCTTTACCCCTTTCTTGGCCGCTACACTTGTTTGGCCTGCCTTGTGTTTTCCTCTTCCGAGCTCATGCCACCTTCATGCAGCAACTCCGAGATCCTCTCCTTCTCAAGCACACGAGAGAGAGACTTCGTTTTCCTTTGTTAGCCGAGGACGAGAGAGAGAGCGGGCTTGTCCTTCGAAGCCCTTGTTCCTCTCCTTGATCCTTTCCTCCTCCAGGGCTCCGCCTCCCCCTCCTTCGTTCTTCCTCGTCACGTTCCTTCACTCCATGCCATAACCTCTTGTTACTTATCTTTGCTTCCTCTCCTTGATTTGATTGGAGATAGAGAGAGAGAGAGAGAGAGAGAGAGAGAGAGAGAGAGAGAGAGAGAGAGAGAGCAGGCTCTTTGCACCCTCTTCTTCACAGCTCTCCCCGCCCTCCTTTTCTTCTTCCTTGCATACCTATTAACTCCTCTTCCTCACCACTCGTTGATGCTTCATGCCCTCGCAAGCTTCTTAAGGGCCGAGAGAGAGAAAAAGACCTTGAGCTTTGTTGTCGCAGGAGAAAAAAAAAACTTGCTCGCTTCGCATCCTCTTCATGCCGAGACCCAGGCTTTGCAAAGAGAGAGAGAGGGAGAAAGAGAGAGAGATCCGATTTGGCTCTCCTCCCTTCCGAGCACTTCCCCTCCTCTCCTCCTCGCCTTGTCGAGTTCCCCTTGCTTTGCCGGCCTCCTTCTCTAGCACGAGAGAGAGAGAGAGAGAGAGTAGGCTCCCTTCGAAACTTTTCCTCGTTCCTTCTTTTCCCCTCCTTACGTTCTCTTAAATACCCTATATTTTTCTACTTCAGCTTCTCCTCTCGTTTTTTATTAAAGGGCCCACTTCTCCCTAAGCAACGATGGTGCCGTTGTTGTTGCTAGGTGGGAAGGCCACATGATGACATGGCAGCATCGCATCTTGGGTGCACAAAAACGACCGACACTAGAGCCAAAGTTGAGCGTCGTGGCAAGCCGGTGACTTTCTCCTTCTTTGTCGTGCTCAACCAAGCTCTCCCCAGCCCTGCGCGAGCTCATCTCCGCTCTCATGCGCTGCCGTTCACTGCTCTCGCCATCACCCATGCTTTTCTTCCCTTCTTCACACATGCAAAATCTCTTTTTCTTAATTCGGGCGGCCATTGGCCCTACCCCTTGGGCGGCCCGCTTCCTTTGGGTGGGCGACCACTCACTTGGTTGCCTTTGGGAGCCCAAAGCCTTGTAAGGGCACCACATTTAGTATACACATTGGCCAAGCAGCTCATTTTTCTCTAGCAAGCCGCAGCCGTGTTGGCATTTCCCCGCAATCATTGCATTCAAAGAGACGACATTCCGAACATGAAGCTCTTCAAAAGCCTTATGTGCTTCTGTACGGCACCACATTTGGCCCAGATCCAGTGCCAAGCACAGTGATGGAACAGATTTTGACTAAAGTAGTGTCGAGTTCAAATACTCTCGCATATATAATTATTAGTGCACCAAAAAAGATAACTGGGTCAAAGTCAAAAATTCCCAGATGGCACTCCGGTCGAGCAATATGGAACCGGCCCCTAGTGAATTTTTAACGGAAAGATTGATGTGCTCCACAAAGTTAGCACTTCAAGCTCATGTATTCATTTCAATTCTGTTCCCTCAGCTGCCGTTGCCCAATCCGGTACATATCTACAATCAGCTTAAACTTTAAACTACCATAACTTCTTCAACGTAGCTCCAATCGACGAGCCGTAAAGACAGGCCGATAGACCACTTCAAGCACTACAACTCTAGATCATAATCTCCCATCTGTGCTCACTTCAAGCATACTCATTTTTGGCATCATTAAGGCATCTTTTGGCCCTTTTAAGCCGCATCTGGCATACATTAATCATTGAACTTGGCTTGTTAACAAGCCCTGATCACTGCTCAATAAATGTGTAGGCTTCAAAGAAGCTTAGCTTGCATTTCTTTGCTCTTTTTCCCATCTTGGAAGCGAGGCTGCACGACATCCACCCCCTCTGAACCTGCACAGCCTCCTGTCTATGCCAACTGCACTTCAATCATCATCTGCTATAGGTACCTTAAGCTCATTGCCATCATCAGACTCATGTAACTAGCAGATATATGGAGAATATTATAAGGCTTATACCCTATCATCAATATTCTAGCTTAACCATTAGGTAGCTGCCCATCAGAAATCTCTGAACTGTATCTGTCGTATCTTCAAAGCATTCAATTATGGAAAACGTGTTTAGTGAACCTTGCTAGACTCAAGTGCTCCAGTTAATGATGCACACGGCTTGACCATTAAGCTCGCTTTAGGGAACCCTGTCAAGCTCAAGTATGCCTTACTCGGTCTGCACACGGAATGGCCGTCAAGTCCTTTACTTCAAGTTCTGGTAGCAGAACCAACTCAAAAGATTCGAAGATACTTCAACAATTGTCCAAATAAATCAACTGGAAGCCAGCACTGTAAGCTTATTGATCGCATAACCAAAACTCTTCTGACTTAGCATAGATCTAGGAAACAAAACCTTGTACCATGAAACCTGCTACAATAGATAACTGGTACTCTTCAAATCTGTAACTTTGCTCTTTAGTTGCCCCCAGGATCAAATGGGAAACTAATCATTTGTCCCACTGTGAGCATTCCTTTAAAAAATTTGCACCATCCTCCAGGATCATAGGGAAAATACAATAATTTCCAATCAATAGAGCATAAACATAAATTAACCCACAAATATTTATGAAAACCACTTGGATCATATGGCATATAAGTCAATTGCCCCGGACCATGCATATATCTGTCACCTCCTGGGTCAAAAGCTAGCTCAAAATCCCCTACATCATAGGGTAACATCAGATCCCATATAGCATCAGGTAGCACTAGATACTGCCATATTCCCTGTGGAACTGGCTCATCCAATTGTTGATCATCAATCACAGGTAAAAGCATTGGTAGTGCACCTTCACTCTCACTAGTATTGGAACCCCAATCATGCATATCTGAATACATCATGTCATTGGCAAAACTCTCTTCATTAGGCTCGCAAGATGCATTTGAAAACAATTCTCTATCTTGTAGAGGCTTAAAATCAAGTAGAGCATCATCCAACAACTGCATAAGTTCAACATCTACTGTATCTGAACAAACCTGCTCATGCATGAATCTAGAGTGTTTGGTATCCTTAGCATCTGTATTTGAGAACCCTTCCAAAGCTTCTTCCAATAAGCACATAAGGTCTAGGTCCACCGCTTCAGAAGGTTCCTCCATCTTGCACATCTCAAGCTGCTATAAACTAAGATTCCCACATATGACATGCATACTAAATACATCTGCTGTAAACTTCTCTTCAAGTCTTTCACCCTCATATAAATATTTTTGCACTTCCGTGACACAAAGTTCAGCATGCACATTGAAAATTTCATCTACTGCCATGTCTATATCATCTGCACAATGAAACCAATCATATTCAACATCAAGAGATTGACTATGCACCCCCTCTGAATCAGCATCATCAAGTTCATGATCATTGTGCCATAGTGTGAGCCCTGTGTCACAAATTCTTGATAGAGAAGAAGTTTTCTCCCCCTCTAAATCACCAGCAAATTCAGGATCAATCTGCCAGATCGATAACTCTAGGTCACAAAAACTTGTCAAAGAAGGAGTCTGCACCCCCTCTGATTCAACATCATCACATTCAAGAGAAATTTTCCACTTTGGTAGCTTGGCTTCACAGCAACTTGTCAATGAAGGAGTCTGCATCCCCTCTGAATCAACATTTTGCAGATCTTCAAGCACATACTCTTGCTTAACCAAGTCCTCAAAATTTGGTATATCCAAATTTGGCGAATCTGGTATACCCAAATCCATGATCATGCTGCTCTCAACAGCAGCAGCCTTGCTTTGACCTATAACATCTGTATCATCATTCAACTCTATGGTAGAATCTGTACTAGTATCGTCAATCAACTCTATGACAGAATCTGTACCAGAAAAATTTTGCTCTAATTCTAAGTCAATGGCAAAAGTATCAGTTGTAACCGAATCTTCTTGCATGTCTACTTGAATATGGCTGCACTGATTCACTTGCACAATTTCTTCCTGAGCTTTAGCTAATTCGTTGTTTTGATCCCCTGATTTTTTTTCCTCCTATACTGCATGTATATGTTCTCTGCAAAATTCATTATGTGTATCTTGAGGCTGTAAAGCCTCACCCTCAAAGACTTCTACCTCATGCAAGGCATCTGCAAAGCCCAACTTTTCATTATACATCTTTAACTATGTCGTCATCATTTAGCCTGCAAGAAGGCAGCATCTTGTACAATACACTCATCAATTACAACATCTAACTTTGATCGTACTTGTCCTTGAATATCTCCGTAGTTTGGTAGACTTGAACTCTGTTCTTGATATCTTTCATACTGCTCATAACTTACCTGTACAATAGCTTCTTTGAAATATTCCAAGTCGTCATTGCAAGCTTTGGTAACCTCTTGAATCTGCTCCTTCAAATCTGAACTCACTAACTGCTCAAAAGATCTGACCATTTACTCTTCAGGTATCCCTCTTAACTTGGTTTCTAGCTCATAACACTCTAGGTAGCCCTTTGGATCATATCCATCGAAGACTCATCTCTCGTCATATACCGCATCTAAAGCTGCACCCAAAGCTTCATCCATTTGATTTTTCTTCTTTGTGGTCTCCATTTCAAGTAGAGATCCTTGAACCAATTGAAGCATCTTCAAAAAATCTGGAACTGTTGCCTTATCTTCAAAACCGTTTGCACTTAACTCTGCAATCATCTTCATCATCTGCTCTAAATTATCCATCTTTACCTCCCACCCCGGCTCGTTTTGCGTCGGGTTCACCAAAGATGTCGGGGGATATGTGTTTGAAATGTGAGCCGGGCAGGCGTCGGGCCTCTGGCTGTGAGAAGTGTGAGAGAAAACAAGAAAAATAGATACATATGGATTTGGCAATCACCGTAGTCTTCAATTAATTGATTAATGCTTTGAGTACAACTTAATTCTTAGCCAAGGCGGACTGTTAACAACACTGTCACTTGGATCATCTGCTAACTAGGAGTTTAAGCTCCCGCTTTACAATATTAACTGGGTCGTTAACGACATCGAGGCTTAACACGATGGTTAATCAATCTTTAGCTGATGACGGTGATGGAAATTCTCTCGAGTCACTTTATCTGCTTCTTCTACTTTCAAGATTCTGCAAACCTCATGTAAGTTCACTATGTCGATCATCATGCTTCAATTATTACCAACTGTGCTACGACGGGGCTGCGACTTCCTGCTCTTTATGCTTTGCACTGGCTTAATTGCCATTCTCTTGTTTTAACTTCCTCGTGCTCTTCAATTGCTATCCGAAGCTTTACCCCTTGCTTGGCCGCTACACTTGTTTATTTTGGCTTGAGGCCATCATGTGTGCCACTTATGTACTTAACAAGTGTCCTACAAAAGCTTTGCAGTCTATTACTCCATATGAAGCATGGCATGATAGAAAGCCTTCTATTGAGCACATGCGTGTTTTTGGCTGTTCGGCATATGCTTTGGTGCCACAAGTGTAGCGCAGAAAATTGGATGATAAGGCTGTCAAATGTATTTTTGTTGGTTATAGTGCTGAAAGCAAAGGTTACAGGTTGTATCATCCGCAAACAAAACGTATTCTGGTTTCTCGGGATGTAGTGTTTGTGGAAGATCTGTTCAGCCCTTGCTGTCATGTACTAGAGACAGTAATGTAAGCTCACAAGACATTTATGACACTTTGTTGCCTGTTTTCAGTGGTGGACATACGAATGTAAGTTCCAATGAGGCAAATGTACAGCCTATGGGGGTTTCTGAAAACGTTTTAGATCAGCCTATTACTGATGCATATGTACATGATGTACTTGATGAGGAAAGGGCTGAAAATAAGCAGGCTAGAGGTATGCCAAAATGGTTGGTGCACACTTTGCATGACAGTAAATTGGATGCACCTTTGTCTAGTCGTACTCGTTCAGGCTCTCGCCATGCATCTTATGCATCAGATTGTTATGCTTTGGCTGTGTATAGCTTACATGATGTTGAGGAGCCTCTGTCTTTTGATGAAGCACAGAATTCAGAAAATTGGATGGCTGCCATGCAATCAGAATATGATGCACTTATAGAAAATGACACATGGACTTTATCTGATTTGCCTCCTGGCAAAAAGGCCATTGGTACAAAGTGGGTTTACAAGTTGAAACACAAGCCGGATGGTGAGATCGATCGCCATAAGGCTCGACTTGTTGCAAAAGGTTATGCACAACAAAAAGGCATAGATTATGAAGAGACATTTGCTTCCACTTGTTGTATGACTACTGTACGTTTTCTATGTGCATTGGCAGGTCATTTTGGTTGGGATGTACATCAATCAGACATTGTTACTGCTTTCTTGAATGGTGACATATTTGAGGAAGTTTATGTAACGCAGCCTCGCGGTTTTGTCATAAAAGGACAAGAGGACAAAGTGTGCAGATGTAAGAAGGCTTTGTATGGGTTGAAGCAATCTCCTCGTGCTTGGTATGAGAAAGCTGACACTCATTTGGTTAAACGAGGCTTTTGGAACAGTCCAACAGAAAGCACATTGTATGTAAAGCGTGAGGATGTGTATTTCTCATTGTGGTTCTTTATGTCGATGATTTGCTGATCACTGGACCAAATGAGAGACATATTGCTAAATTTAAGGCTGATTTGAATGCTACTTTCAAGATGAAAGATTTGGGACTGTTGCATCATTACTTGGGTATACAGTTTAAGCAGTGTGATGGTTATTTCCTTGTGTCAGAAAGTTACATAGAGACATTGCTATGTAAGTTTGGACTTGAGGATTGCAAACCTATTGCCACTCCCATGGAAACAGGTTTGAAGTTGAGTCTACATGATGCTGGCGATCCTGCTGATGTCACTCTTTACCAAACTCCTATTGTCTACCTCATTTATGTATGCAACACGAGGCCAGATATTCAGTTTGCACTCTCACATGTCAGCAGATTTATGCATAGCCCAGGGTCTAAGAATTGGCAGGCTGTCAAGAGGATTTTCCGCTACCTTAGTGGCACTTTACATCTTGGCTTGTTTTATCCCAAGGGGGGATCATTGCCGCCAGACTTACATGCTTTTGCCGCTAGACTTACATGCTTTTTCGGACTCAGATTGGGCTGGTTTTTTTGACACGCGAGTGTCCACAAGTGGTTTTTGTTTCATGCTTGGCAGTTCATGTATATCATGGTTGAGCAAGAAGCAACCTACTGTGGCCACTTCGAGTTGTGAGGCTAAGTACAGGGCAATCTTCACAGCTATGGTTGAGTGTGTATGGCTCAGACGCCTTATGGCTGATTTGGGTGTTGGACAAGACACTGCCAACACTATCTACACTGACAGTCAGAGCTCATTGGCAGTTGCGAGGAAACCAGTTTTTCATGCTCGCACAAAGAACATTGAGGTGCATTACCACTATGTCAGGGAGAGGCTCTCAGCAGGAGAGATCAACTTGGCTGATGTGCCAACATAGGACAACCTTGCAGATCTTTTCACAAAGGCATTGTTTCGTGAGAAGCTTGAAGCTTTCCGCAAAGCTTTGGGCTTACTCCCCTTTGTGGACTGATCCTGTCCTCAAGGCATGGCACTTCCCTTTACTCATGTGCCAGCTCTCGTTCACCGCATCACTCCAGGGGGGATTTGTTACCATATACATGTGGTAGTGATGTGTGTGAACACACTAGGACCGCGGGGCATTTTTCCCTCTTTAGGAGGTTTTTTCCCCCGTGCATTTTATATACGCCCATCACTCTAGGGCTATCTATCTTTCCATTGCACACTAAGTGACACACTCTCTATTGTGTGCCTTGAGCTTCCTTCGTCTTCTCCAAGTTGTGTGTGTTTCTCTGCAACCCTAATTCCAATACAAATTTGGGTGCCATAACGTATTTGTGCTCTTACTTGTCACCTGGCCCATGTGAGCCCAATTCTATGGCTCCAAAACAAATTGAAGATCGCAGAAAGGAAAAAATCAGGGAATGCTACACACCCGCTCCATAGCTAGTTTGGGTACCGAAGAAAGAACGATTTGTTCCACCTTGCTCAGGAATAGGGAAGTCAAATGAAGCTTCTTGCTCTTCATGTAGTTCCTATACGGAAATAGAAGCTTTGACACAACCTCCACCCACCATTGTACATATCCATACAAGCAAGGAAGATTTTGGACCTCCCATTGTAAGTTCACCACCTACAACAACGTTGCAAATAAAATCATGGGAGAGTACCTTACCACCCTTGCAACTAGATGAAACACATAGGGTGGTCAAAAACTATTGGTTAAAGCCTTTGCCCATAACAACTTGGAACAATTGGTTTCAAAAGGTGACGACATCATTCCAAAAGGTATGATCTACCCAAGGAAGGCGGGAGTGTTTGCTGACATCCATCATTCACTTGCTTCCCTCTCAACCTTCCTCCCTGACCTCTCAATATCCAATCCTAGGGAATGTATATATAAAGCTTTATACTCACAAAAACAAGATAAAAAAGTAAAAGAGCAAGAGCCACCAAACAATAATGTGGAAACTTACAATTTCTATACATAACACAAAATCATAAAAACATATCATGCACAAGAACACGACCCTTCTAATATTTGCACTCTAACCATCATCTATCTGTGTGTACAGATATGGCTAGTACGCTAGAGTCATCCACTGTCTTGGGTGAGAGGTACCTTGTTACTTTTCACAAGTGTTTCACATGGTCTTTCCGGTGCTTGCCTGTGAATGGGATTTGGTAGGTACGCTAGAATGTGAGAGGAATTTCGAGGAGTTGGAATGGCTGATACGTCTCTTGACCACGACCGATCTATACTTAAAATAGAGAATTTCTCCCATTGCACAAGCCTATCCTTTTGACCAAGATGACTATAGATGTATAGTGACCTTCTTAGTAAAAATTGGTGCCTCTGATAAAGAAGAAGATTTACATGATTACACGGATGGCACATATGGTCTCACGGTTGATGACTTTGTTTTTGTCGACGACGAAGATAGGGGTTTAGCCTTAGGGTTCCCACCCAATCTCTACAATATCCTATTCCCTTGACTCTCTAGGAGGAGTGCAAATAATTAGGTTAGGGTTCCTGATGTTTTTTTAATTGTGTTCAATAAGTGCTGGTACCTTTTCCCACTGATGTGCCTCTGGAAGGTGGATGTTTGGTGGTGACTATTGTGCAGTTTGTGACTACATAAGGATGCTTTTGAAGGACAACGACAATGGATGTTTACATGTTACAACGGATGTTCTCCATTATAATCAGGTGGACTACTTCCTTTTATCTATGATTCCACATTTACATGTTTGCATCTCGTCATTTGAATTCTAACAATGCATAAAATTTATGAAGTTGTTACATTGCCAATTTAGATGCTATAATTTTTTCAAACTTCTAGTACCTTGTTCTTCTCTTTGAGTTTGGTCTATTAGTTGGCTTTAAGTAGGTATCAACACCTTAGGCTAAACTAAGCCACTTAATTGCTGACTTTAATTCCTAAATAGTCGATTAATTGTAGTAACTTTAGTAATGTTTTAGGCTATGAGGATATAGTTCTCTCTAGTTTATTCCACCTAAGTGTGACTTGTGTTATGGAAGCCCATGTGTTAAGCTGGTATTTGAGACCTTGAGTCTCCTGGCTAGTTTATACTCAAGCTGGTATTTGAGACCTCGAGTCCCCCAGCTACTTGTAACAACTATGACAACAACAAAAGAGAAAAAAAAAGAGAAAAAGAAAAGAGAAAAAAAATAGCACAAACTTCCTTGTACTTTATGTGGATCACACTTAAGTGGTATAAGTGACAAGAGCACTAGTCCTTAGACCCCGACAAGCATTCCTAGGGTTAACTACTCTTTAGTCGACATTTTTTAATTAACGTTGGTCAATCTAGTACTTACTTTAGTCCTAGCTCTTGTGTACTTCTCTTAGAGTCGACCTAATAGACCCTAACTCTATTGCATTTTATTTAGGTACTACGCTTGTTCTAGTTGGCAATGTTACAATTCATGAATTTTTTTTTGCATTTCCTAGAATATCATGTATGCATCTCACTATTGCACACCTGTCATGATGCCTTTGAGCTTTCACAATGTTGTTTTTCTTCTATCATGGATCTCGATGCTGCACTGTTATATTCCGACGATGGAATCTACATCAGGAAGGGGGGCATGTTAACCACTAGCGTCTACTTCTAGTAGTCATGGGCTTGGCTTGTCGGTCCAATAGAAAAAGGGTAAGAGTGATCGCTGATGAGAGGTGCACTCTAACAGGAACATTCAAGGGTTAGTTGGCTAAGTATGGGAGCCCAAGTGTGAATGAGGCGAGCTCATATAAAAGTCATCTAAACCTAAAAATCATCATTCTTTCATTTGTGTAATTGAAGAGTGCTCTTGCTCCATCTCCATCTTCTTCTTCTTCATCTCCTTGTGTGTGTGTGTATGAGAGAGAGAGAGTGAGAGAGAGAGAGAGAGAGAGCATTGCAACGACGGCACAACGACAGTGAAGCGGTTGAGCACGGCGTAGCGGCAACTCCTCCTTCTTTGTGGCGAGGAAACCTCCACTACAGCAAGCGTACAGCGGTTAGTGACACACCATTGTCATCTTTGAGCTTACTAGTTTAGGCTAGTTGCGTGCTTGGAGCCATCTGTGGCTCGCACATAGTGCTAGGCAAGGCCCTTGCTTCAATCGTGCGGTAGTAGCCCACACCAACTAATAAATGTGAGAACTCGTAGTAGTCACGAGTAGATTGGCAGCAACAAAAAGGGGAGAGCCTCACACTAAAGCCCATGGGCTAATAGTGGTACAAGTAAAACAACAACAAAAGGGGGAGAGCCTTGACAGTAAATCCCAACGGCTACCAAATGAAATGAAGATATGGGATCGACAGTGGGCATATGCGTGCGCAAATCTCAAGGTAGTTGGAGGGTTGAAAAAAAATGTGGCGCTTAGCGTCCCTCGCGTGATTTGAACCTTGGTGGGTGCCATCTGAGGTGTGTGGCCTATCCAACCCTCCCATGCATGTGTGGTGATCATGGTAGAAAACAAATATATTACAAGTAAACTTGGACATGGCCAGAAGTAAACTAGGACAAAAAAAGTAAACTCAGACACGTCGGGCCAAATCGGACGGCCGAGCTTACCTCGCATTGTGTGCTCCTAGTTCACCGTCGTGGATCCCATGACGGGGTCTTCATTAAAGACCCCATGAGATTTAGTAACAAAGGGGGGGAGAGGGGTAGTAGGTTCTAGCTAGAGATAGGGGTAGTAGCTAGAGAGAAGGGAAGGAAGGAGCTCCGGTTGGGGGTTGTGTCGGATGCAACATTTGCTACCATGTCGCATCCCCAACGAAATTTGTCTTTATGGATATGATAGTAATAATTAGTGGTTTCAATAAAATAGTGTCACCTTTAGTGGAGCAACGACATGAGAGAAAAGGGATAGTAGGTCCTAGCTTAAGAAAGAGGGAGAGGGGTAGTAGGTTCTAGCTAGAGAGAAGGGAAGAGGGGTTGAGGGAGAGAGGGAAAGGAGGAACTTTGGTTGGGGGTTGTCGGATGTAGCATTTGTTGCCATGTGGCATCCCCCATCAAAATCCTTCCCCTCTTCATTGATAGTATGGGTGTTGAGTGATAGATGATAGTATAGATATAAATTAGCTAAAATTCCAAGTTCATCGTCACACAAATACCAAATTCCGCCATGTGTCCCTCCATCGATAGAGGAGGCAGGTAGGTCTTAAGGTGGGTCTTAAGGTGGAAGGAGGGTTTAGGGTGAAGAGCCAAGGGAGCAGCGACACTATGATAGTAGCACTCGCGAAGGTGGAAAGTGCTCAGGATTGCTTATGCCTCAACTTTGTTTGCAGGAGCTTAAAGTTGATGGAAATAACCTCCTAGTCAATCTCAGAAGATTGGGTACAAAATATGAATGATTTTACACTAATTATACAGGGGGAATGCTACCAGTGGAGTTGATCGTAACTCCACGTAAGAGAGGTACGAGTTATGGAAATAACTGGTACGATTGCCTAATCCCATTCTAATTACACGAGATTACAATATGGTGGTTGATATTAAGGACAAATGGAACAATCTGGCTACGTCATCTCTGGGAAGGAAAGAGAATCTTGGGAATCTTTGGTGGATTCTCTCAACCTGGTAGACATCTTAAAAAAATCAGGCTTATCATGGACAAACAAGCAAAAAGGTAGGTGTTATAAAGCAACAAGGTTGGATAGACTTTATATGTCAGTGGACCTACTCAATGAGCAGAACACTGGTAGGTGAGTAGCAAAACAAACCATTCTCTACTACTTTCTAATCACTCTCCTTTATGCTTTGAATTATATAAGGGTGATTGCAAGTATAAAGCAGGATGGGTCCATATAGATCAGTCTCTTCTTAAGCTTAATTGTGTCAAAGAGAAAGTTAGAAGCATCTTTGATAATGCATTCTTGTCTCATCATTCCCCTTTCAAAGCTTGGGATATTGCTATGAAGGAAACATAAGTCTACCTTACTACTTTTAAAAAAAGATCTAGGGAAATTAGGACAGAGAGAAGGATGATGATAAAAGGGAGGATCCTTCTCATTACCTTACTACTTTTAAAAAGAGAGCTAGGGAAATTAGGATAGAGAGAAGGATGATGATAAAAGGGAGGATCCTTCAATGAGAAGGCCTCAATCCAATGCTAGGTCCCCCCCCGATGAGCTGATGCTACTTAAAGAAACTCTAAGGAAAGAAGAGCTCCTAGAAGCCCACCGTGCCCTTGCTTAAACTAGAGAATTCTAGGCTGGTAAAATAGACAGGCTTTCTAAAGAGACATTTAAGATTTTATATATATATATATATATATATACATATATATATATAAAGCTAGGGACTTTGTTACCTTCTTAGACAATGCCAATGGTACAATGGCCTCTTCTCATGAGGACAATGTGAAAATTGCCAAAGCTTTTTTTACTAATATTTTCTCTAACCCCCCTAAAAGAGATGGCAATATCTTAGGAGCAAGAGCTAAAATTGCTTTCAAGAGGAAAAAAACAATTTCCCCTCAAATTGCTAAAATCTTGGATTTACCTATCTCTTTAGGGGAGATCAAGGAAACTATTAGTAAACTAAACCTTGGTAAAACACAGGACTTGATGGCCTTCCTAATGAATTCGACATTCACCTTCAAGAATTCTTTGTCCCTTATATTATTTTAGCTTGGCAAGAAGTTGTGGGAATAGGAGCTTTGTCTACTAATATCAATAGAGGTGTTATCAAATTGATACACAAAAAAGGGGACCTAGCAAATTGGAGACCAATAATATGTCTGACTTCTATTTACAAAACCTTTGCTCTATCCCTAACTAGGAGACTTAGCCCTCTAATTATTGATCAGCTTAACTTGCTTGATGCCATTATTAGGTTTTGGGAAGGAATGCAACATGCAGAGGAGACCCAACAAGACTATGTCTTTTCAAGATTGATTTTGACAAGGCTTATGATAGGATATAGAGGGATTTTATTCTACAATCTCTATTTGACATGGGATTTGGTAAAAGATTTATCAAATTTGTTCATGTTTTATTTGGTAATGCTTTTGCCAAGGTTTCTATCAATGGGATGCTCTCAAACTCTATTCCCCTAATAAGAAGTATCAAACAGGGTTGCTCCCTTGATCCTCTCTTATTTGCAATTGCCTCAAATGCACTGGGGTGGCTGATAAAAGATTGTTTAGAAAATGGATTCATCAAAGGGATTCAGATTCTTGGCTCTTCTTTAGATTTATGTTTACAATGATTTATAGATATAACAAATGGTTTAGTAAAAAACGAGGAACAATTAGTGCAACTTCTATGAGATTGTCTTCAAACTTATTGTCTAGCCAGTGCATCTTGCATTAATCACACTAAAAGTTTCTTTAGAATTTCTATAGGATAGACTCCCAAAATTTTGCTAGAAGGGCAGGTCTTTAAGCTTCTAGGCATCCCAACGGGCTTCCAGATTTCAATGTCACAAAGATAGAACTAGGTTCTTGAAAAATTGAGAAAGAAAATATTATATTGGCAGGCTATGCAACAGTCATTGTACTCTAGAATTTTTATATTGAATCATATATATTACCCTCTCTGAATATTTTATGTCTTGTTGGAAACCTGCAAAGTGCCACTTGAAGATTTCTAATGGGAGGCACTAGCTTTGATAGTAGGGTTCCCAGAATTTCTTGCAACATTTGCTGCTCACCCAAAGAAATGGAGGGCATGGTATTCTCAACTTGGAGGATTAGGCAACCAAATTGGCAGCTAAATGGATTCTAAGATATTGCACCTCTGATGACTATTGGGCACTGCTTATTAAAAAGAATGTGGAAAAGTTTTCCTTTCAAGAGTATAAAGCTTGGAAAGAGCTAGATTTGATGGGCGTCCTCATTACACCTATTCCAATTAAACCTATAGGTTCTACCCTTATTTGCAATTTATGAAATGCATGGTTTTCTTTGAAATCCAAATGGAAGCCGTCTTTGGACCTCAAATGCTATAGAGATTTCTTATTAAAAGATTCTTCATCGCTTGGACATTGCCTTAGGATAAGTGGGACTAATATTTCTAGAAGGGCTTATATCTGCTTCAAAAAGGGAATTAGGTGTTGGAAGCATGTAATAATGGACAACTCATTCCTAACTAAAGAAAGCCTAGCCATCTATTTTTAGCTTTCTCCTATGCTTGTTGAGACTCTTTGTTTGGCAGGATTCAGAAGTGTAGAAAAGCCTTTAATGCTACTTCAATTGGCGCTTCTTTTAATTTGACAAAGACCTGGAAGCAGATTTACTCTCAATCTCAAGCTATCCAACCTTCAACCAATCTCTAAAAGCAAGCCTCAACTCAAGGTGGTGGCTAAATTAGAGTGCTAGACAATGGTAGTGTAGGTTTCAATGTGTGTGGGCCTTCCCTATTGCTATCAAGCATAATACTCTTCAGTGGCTCATCCTTCACCAAGGCCTTTGGATAGGTGGCAAAACACTTAAGCTTCATATTAACTCAAACATCTGTATGAGATGTAATCAGCAGGTAGAGTTGGTTATCCACGTTTTCTTTGAATGCCCAAAAAATTAGTGTTCTCTAGCCCTGCTCCACCAGATATTAGGGGCTGCTCATCCACTTCCCTTCACTTGGAAAGAGCTTCTATTGGGGAATGTATGAATATGGACATACTAACATGAAATAGTATCAGATATATATTCCTATGACATATTTGGGTGTAATGCAATGGTCTTCAATAACAGAGTTCAGGATCCCCTTCCTTTGATCAAATATCATCTCACTCGGATTGCCAAAAGAATTCAATTAAAGTGGCAAACAATTCATCCGGTGAATTGTATGCAGCATGTCCAGGTGTGAAGGTAACAATAGGTGATGTAAAGATTGACCAAAACTTCTTTGTACAGGATACATCTTCATATCATCTCATCCTTGGACAACCCTACATTGTGGGAGTTCGAATGGAAACAAAGGTAATGGACGATGGTTCAGCATATGCTAGGATACGTAACAAAGATGGTAAACGTGCTGTCCAATTTCTCACAGTTTGTGTAAACCATGAAAGAAATCGTGACAACCTCAGAGAACATCCTCTACCAAAGGTAAGCAAAGAGTTTCATGATCATAGAGAAATGATGGGTTTTGGCCAAGTACCATTGTAAAGCGGGATTGCAGTGGTACAGAAAGAAAAAGGGTTTCGCTTGATCCAAAAATAGGTGAAACTTTCTCGATGAGCTCCTTGGTAACAAGAAATGGATCAGTATGTTTTACAAAACTTGAAGATTTGAAGAGATATGAGAGGCAATATGTGCATAATGTACAAATAGGCATGAAAAAGAGTGGGTTGCTAAAGCCTACTGAAAATGTTTTGGGTTTGTGTGAACAAGTTTCTTTTGTAGATACTATGGGTGAGCTTGATGCTATAATGAGGTCTAGTTTGCATCTTGAAAATGAAGTTGTGGAAGTTTGCTCTATGGAAATGTATCAAGTAATAGAAGCCTTTAAAGAAAGCCAAATAGTTGGCCCAGAAGTCCATGTTGAAACTAAATACAAAAGTGTAGCAAAGAAGGTGAAACCAGTAGCTTCACCCTTACCACCCAACAATAGGGAAAAGATTGAACAGGCTTCTTTACAACCAAGTTTGCGGAATCCTAAAAAGATCGGGCATACCTTCACAAAGGAGTCCTTTCAAGAGTTGCAGATTGGTTGCGAGGAGTTTCTAACACAAGAGGAGACAAAGTGCTTCAAAGAAATGCTTTCAAATCATGGCAAGGCTTTTGCATTTGAGCCACATGAGATAGGATGTGTTGATCCTTATATTGTAGCTCCTATGGTAATTTTCACAATACCTCATGTGCCTTGGAATCTGCGGCCTATTCCGGTTCCAAAGGCTCATTTGCCAAAGTTAGTAGAGCTACTGAATGAGAAAATCAAAATGGGAATCTTGGAGCCTTCTTGTGCTCCATACTCAAACAGGTGGTTCACAGTTCCAAAGAAGAATGGTTCTCTACGCTTCATCCAAGATATGCAACCAGTGAACAAGGTGACAATTAGAAATGTAGGTACAGGTCCAATTGTGGATGAATTTGCAGAGGCGTTTGCAAGGAGGGCAATCTACTCAATGGGGGATCTCTACTCAGGGTATGATCAATTTCATCTTGCAAACAAAAGCAGAGACTTGACAACCATGAGGACACCTTTGGGTTTGGTAAGGATGTGTACCTTGCCACAGGGAGCAACCAACTCGGTTGCACATATGATGAATGGGATGAATAAGGTCTTACGTGACTTTATTCCTCAAATCACAATGCCTTTCATTGATGATTTGCCTATCAAAGGATGTGAAGAAAGTGACAAAGATGAAGCTTTGGATCTCAAGGGATGTTGCAGGTTTGTGGTAAATCACATAAATGATTGTGATAAAATTTTGTCTAAGTTGGAAGAAGTGAATCTTACATTGTCAGGGAAAAATTCTATGTTTGGTGTCAAAGAAGTGCTCATTGTGGGGCACATGTGTGGGCCATATGGTAGGAAACCTTGTCGATCAAAGGTAGATGCCATCCAAAGAATGAAAGAAACATGCACTAGCATCACTGAGGTTAGAAGGTTTCTGGGAGCATGTGTCTTCTATGTTATTTGGATTCCACATTATGCACATGTAGCTGATCCTCTTTATCAGCTGCTTAGAAAGAATCAAAAGTTTAAATGGACAGAAGCACATGTAAAATCCATGAAAAAGCTAAAGGAGTTGCTCCAGTCAGCAACGACTTTGAGAAAGGTAGACTATGAGTGTCAAAGGCCAGTGATTGTGATAGTAGATACCAGTCCTACAGGGATTGGATGGGCAATAGGGCAAGATAACAAAGAAGGACACAGGTATGTGGTAAGATTTGGAGCAAAGGTACTAAGTGCTCGCCAAAGAAACTATCCACAGATAAAGAGAGAGTTATGGGGTATGGTTACAGCCTTGAAAAGTGGGAAAGAGTACCTAATTGGTGCATGTGTGGTTGTAGAAACAGATTGTCTACCACTTCTTAGGATGATTACAAGCTGCTCAACACCAGACATTGCTATGTTGCGGTGGATTGCCTACATTAAGTCCTTAAATCCCGAGTTTAAGCACATTGCAGGTAAAGACAATACAGTGGCAGATATGCTATCAAGGGCAAGGTATGAAGATGAGTCACAAATGATTGATGAGGGAGATGATGTAGGCACAAAATTCTATTCTATCTCTCATGTCAAAGGTAACAATGTCTGCATGACTAATTCACTTGAATTGTTCTTGAAAGATCTTTATGAAGGTGATTGGCTTTCTATTGGAAGGTACTTGAGTACTCTAACAAAACAGGATGATTGGTCTGAACAAGAATTCAAGAGGATACGCAGGAAAGCATATGGGTACTTTTTAAGGGATGGTTACTTGTGGAAGCATCCTAAACAAAAGGGTGCTACACCACAACGGGTTATATGTAAAAAAGAGACTCAAGTAAAGCTCATGCAAGAGTTTCATGAGAGTCTATGGGCTGGACACAGGGGTGTGTGGGCAACCTTCTCCAAGTTGAAAGAAAAATACTGGTGGAAGGGTATGGATAAAGATGTATCTCAGTTTGTAGAGTCATGTGTAACTTGTCAAATGTATTCAAATGTTCGACATCGTGATGGATTGAACCCTACATATCCACTAGCCATGCACTATAAATGGGTTGTGGATCTAGTCACGATGCCTTTAGGACTCTGGCAGATGAGATACTTGATTCTTGCACGAGAGGACCTAACTAACCAGGTTGAAGGAAGAGCATTAAGAGCTAATACCACAGAAGCTGTGTGCAAATTCCTTCTTGATGAGGTGATTTGCCGTTATGGTTGTGTGGGAAAAATCACTGCAGATCGAGGTGAACTGGATGCCGAAGAAGCAAGGGAGTTCTTTTCTAGATTAGGGATCAAGCTTTCTCTTACTACAGCTTACAACCCTGAAGGCAATGGAAAGAGTGAAAGAGGGCATCCTCCTATCATCAAAGCTTTGGCCAAGGCTTGCGAAGGAAGAGTTGGTGAGTGGCCAAAATTGTTACCATATGCTTTATGGGCTGATCGTACAACACATAGCTCAGTAACTGGCTACATGCCTGCGGAGCTAATGCATGGTCAAAAGCCAGTGGTGCCGATTGAGGATACAATTCCCACATGGAATGTACTACCTTGGCAAGAGGGGCTTAGTAGGGAAGATCTCCTTGCACTGCGTATAAGGCAGCTAGAGAGAAGACCTGGAGACATTGAAGCTGCAAAAGAACGACTAAAAAATGCAAGGTTGAAAAACAAGGACTATTTTGATAAGCGACATCGACTCAGGAGCAAAGCAATTGACAAAGGTGATTGGGTTTTAGTGTATGATAGTAGCCTTGATAACCAGCACACAGTCATGCGTAAGTTCTCAAAAAGATGGTTTGGACCGTATGTTGTAAAGCATGTGCATGAAAATGCTACTTACAGCTTGTCTGAACTAGATGGTACAGAAGTAAAGATTCCCATTGCAGGAAAAAGGATTAAAATGTTTAAGAGAAGAGGAGACAATGATCTAGAAGATATGGATGAGGAAGAAGAGAAAAACACAGGTGAAGATCAAAGTGAACATGAAGCTCTGGAATCATCCAGTGAAGAAGAAGACAAGGAAGATGTACAAGAGGTCTAATCTTACAAAGAGACAATGTGGCACATACCGGAGGATGTACAGGTTTAGAGGGGGTGGATGTCGTGCTGTGACACGTACATAGTGGGAACGCATGCTACAAGATCTATCTTGTATTTTTTTAGATACATAATTATATTTCCTATAGTGTACATATGCATATTTAAGTATAATAATAAGCCTTCTATCTCATCCTATTATTTTTCTCAAGGGTAACATATCCTTACTTTACCATCAGAAAATACTATGGGAAAAGCATCAATAGCTCCGCCTCTTTAACTTGGGGCAAAAAGCATTGATTCTTTATTTCTACTATTTCATTATCATCTCACACCTTACCTAGATCCTATATCTAGGGTAAACTCCAATATATATATATATATATATTCTATGTATTTTTTATACTTTTCTTATATTTCTTTTTAAATAGCTACTAGGAGAGAATCAAATCCTAGTGGGACACTAGGTGGCATGATTTCAAAGATACACTTATTTTAATGCATTATTGCAAGCATGATTACAAAACTTTGTCAAGGAGCAATGTCATGCTTTCATATGGCATGAGGTGTCCTTTGGAATTAAATGAAAGTCTAGGCTAAGGAGACCACATGAAGACTTTTGCTGCCATAAATGGACCCTATTTTGATGAATTTTTTACACAAGGTTCCAATCCGAATTGGAAAACGATTTTAAAATGAAAATCGTAGCTAATGAGCTGACGTTTTTGCCCATATTTTTACTTTTTTATTTGGAGCCACGGTTGAGGAGATATAATCAAAATATTGGACCCCAGTCTGCCCACATCATGCAGGGGCAGCTCATTTCCAACTTTTCCAATTCCTGTTCACACTGGCTCCTCTCTTCTTGTGTAAACCCTTGGGGGTTCCCTTCACCTATAAAAGGGGACCTCTTCTTCCTTGGGAGGAACTCAAGCATTCAAGCCATTGATGAGAGGAATTCTCGAGGGAGTGAGTAGTAATGCCTAATTGTACTTAGCCATTAACATAAGCCCAAGCCTACACTTTCTCCTAGAGGGAGACTAGCCATTCTTGCAACAAGCTAACCTTAGACGATCAACTCTAATCAAAGAAGGTCTTGCACTTGGTGTATCAATCAAAGTGGAATTATCCACTCTTCTTCTCTCTCCCATCAATAATGGTGCCGAAGGGTTTCAAGTAAGATGTGTTCTACATTGATGTTTTCTTGATTTCTTGTTGTTTTCATTTTCATCTCTAATCCAACATATATATATATATATATATATGTATCTAATCTCATCTCCTTAACCAAACCTATCTCTCTTATTCTTAGTAATTCATCCTCTCTAGGTTCTCTTGCTACAGGTACATCTCTCCCCGCAGTATCCTTATTGCCTACGGGCAAGAATAGGGCTTGGGAGGGAAACTTCTCATCTCTTCACTTCTCTCATATCTACATTTCTCACATACTATCCTAGATGAATAACCCACATGATGATCATTTCTATCGCTTTCACTTTGTACGATCTATTAGAATTAACGTATGGATTAGCGGTAAAATACACTTTCAACAACGTATAGTGTTTCTCTTCGGCCCTGAAAGACTCAATGAAATACTTCCATCACCGGATCCCATCATACTACCTCTCATAGACTATAATTTTTCTTTTGATGTAAGCGTAGTTATCTTGCTATGAACCAAGAGGATTTGTACACACAATTAATCACAATCACTAGACAAAATATATATATTATGGTAAGCACAAAACTACAATTCCAAAGAACAATTCGTAGCCTATTTGGTCAGCCAAGATTGAATGCCATTAACTCATCCATTAACCCTTTCATATTACCCATGATACGATATGACCATAGCCTTGATGTTTTCATCTTCGTATTGTTTTGACATTCTCTTTTGCGTTCTTTCTTTGTGTGTGTGAGTGCAAGAGAGAAAGAGTGAGTCTTCTTTGATTGCACTTCTTTCCAAACCCTAGTCTTCATGGCATCTATGGTTTAACTCCTTCATATAGTTTTTGTTGAGTTCTCTCACAAACTCTCACAGCCATAAGCCCGGTGCTTTCCTGGCAAGACCGCAAATTTCTCGACAACGTGCCAAATCTGCTTCTTCCACAATGGGAAATTGGTTCCATCCAGCTTCTTGATATTGTAAAGAGCAGTGTCCTGTGATCCAGCCATAGCTACGCTTCACAGTAGTTTACTTTCCTGGGAAAAATTCGGCAGAGTTTCCCCTGTAAACTGACCTCTAAACCAATATCAACCTGTCAAATGAACCAAGAAAGCTTCAGATTCTGCATAGATTTCGGCAGTCTCCTTTGTAAAATGGCTATGGTGTACTCAAAAAACAGACCTAAAAAGAGTTCAAAAAACCACTGTCTCTCTAACACTGTAAGCTGTGGGTAAACCTGTCCTGCACCTGTACTGTCTCTCACTGTCCTGTCACTGTCCTATAAGCATAGACTGCGACAATGCCTCAACGGCAGTAAAGCAAAGATGCAATCCCAACTGTCTAACTCACAATCAATACATCGTAGCTGCCTATCTAAGGGTGCTCGAGGGATCGCTCCAAGACCTGTATCACCGAAAGGATCTCAACATTCGAGAATCCCCCAGCTCAATAAAACCTCACTCGACCCTCAACAAAGGCTGCAGTAAATCTGACAGTACATAGACTTCCCACAAAGTCATACATCCACAAATTTCCCACTATATGTTGTAACCGCTGCGGCAGTTGTTTGCTGCGTGACTCACAGCCAACAAACCCTCAACAGACATACATCATCTATGACAATAGATCCCATGTGGAAGTACCTGCAATGTCAGGATGAAATCTGGAATATCAAGTAGCAAACACAAGCTACCTGATGAACTAGTGGATGTCGCCTACAATCTCTGTGTAGATGCGCCCGTGTCGTATGTGACACGCCTCCAAGAACTGTGAGCCGTCCTTCGATGTGTAGACAGCCACAAATCAGCACTCTGGGAGTGCCGATATCCTCAGCACCTGCAGTTGTAGGCTGAAACCCCAAATTTGCAGAGTCGGATCTGCACCTGCTGAGATTACATAGTCGAAAATGGCCTGCGCAAAACTTTGTCGAAGCCGAACGGTGGCCGAGATTGCCTCAGAATGAAATTTTGAGAACAAGATTTGGGGCCGTGTCTTCGCCTGTCGAATCTCACTCTAATCTGAGCAGGTGACTCTGGCTACCTACAAATGATGCCCCGAGCCTCGATCTGAGCTCTGATACCAGTTGAAGGAGTACGAACAGAAGTGTGACACGAGAGAGAGTGCGAGAAGAAGAGCACGACGATATGGTGAACTTGCTCTACTGTAATGTGTAGAGCATAGTGAGTTCTTATTAGGTTTTTACAAAAGAATATGTGTACATACCTGGCGGCCCGCCCACTTACCTGGGCAACCACATTGGGCTTTATACCCCAACATCTCCTTCTAGAGTTATTCCCTTGAGAGTGAGCTTGCCATTAGACACTGCAAAAGGCCCATTTAGACATGATTTTGGTAGTCAAAATCCCTACATAATTTAGCATTAACGGTTAGGTTATGTCCAAGATTGATCCTAAGTGAAAACAACATTTATTGCCTTATATAATTAGTAAGTTGAGCCCAAACTCAAAGGTGTAAGACCTAAGGCATGTGGTCGATACATGGAGAAGTTCATAGACATGTACCATGAACAATTGCAAAAAACTGCATTGTTTTACTTTATGGGGTTATTGGGAACCAAGGTAACAATTTGAGAGAGCCAGGTAGGAGAAGGTACTTTTTAGTTGCTTGGGAAGCCATGCTAAGAAGGACTCTCCACATGTGAAGGCCAAAGCCCTAACAAGGTCAAGGATAAGGAGAAGAAACATGTTAGGGCTTGTTAACCAATGACGTCCACTTCTAGTAGTCATGGGCCATAGTCATGGGCCGGGCTTGTTGGTCCAATAGGAAAAAGGTAAGAGTGATCGCCGATGAAAGGTGCACTCTAACTTGAACATTCAAGGGTTAGTTGGCTAAGCATGGGCGCCCAAGTGTGAATGGGCGAGCTCATATAAAAGTCACCTAAACCTAAAAATCACTCATTCTCTCATTTGTGCAATTGAAGAGTGCTCTTGCTCCATCTCCATCTTATTCTTCTTCTTCATCTCCTTGTGTGTGTGTGTGTGTATGCGTCAAAGAGAGAGAGAGAGAGAGAGAGAGAGAGAGAGAGAGAGAGAGAGAGAGAGAGAGAAAGTGCGATCGAGCATTGCGACGATGGCACGGTGGTGGCGAGGCGGTTGAGCACGGCACGGCGGTAACTCCTTCTTCTTCGCTATTAGGAGAAGAGGGGGAGATCGATTTCTTAAGCTATTCAACACATGATCACAAACATCACCATCAACTTGTCCATCTCTTTTCCCAATTTCTAAGCACACACACACACACACCTAGACTATGACACACACGCACACACACACACACACAGAGAACATAGAATTGACATAGACATGCTTGTAAGAGAGTGTAAGAGAATTGTAAGATGGAGACTAGATTAGAGAGTACACAGCAAATAGAACATAGCATAAGAGAGTAGAGAAGAGAATCTCCAAAAGAAAGGCCTAAATCTAGCCCCAAACTCCATGGCACCTCTCTTGTGGAGTTGGTATTTAATATATTATTTTTGAGTTTAAGGTGCCAAAAATTGAGGGCCCTCTTTTCACAACCACTTCACTTTTGTAAATGAGTGAAGCTCATTAGTTCTTGCATGACCCATAAGGGGAGTTCCCACTACAATTATTTACAGAGCCATAGTGGCTTATTGCAATGAGATTCTAAAATACTCTGCGAATATAAAATGGCCAAGAGTAATTGCCGGCACCTCTTCATCAACTCCCCGCATTCCACTCTACAAAATCATCATTAACTCAATTAGAAAATAAATAGACAACACATAATTAACCATTACGCCAGCTATCCCAATCGCAGCTAACCACTACAACAGGAGGGTGCACAGTCTCGTAACATCCCTCCCACCAGGGATAGCAATTGTCCTCAGCTGCTCAATAGAGAAATCAACTGGACCATGAGTGATGGAAAGTGTGGAGAAGGTCGGGGAAGTTGCAAAAAAACTTTTCAGGCATCCATTTGGCATCTTCTCTAGGGTGGCCCTTGAAAGCCAAAAGGTAACGCTTATAAACCATGCCAGTGCGTGTAGTGGTGGTCTCGTGATCAACTATTTTGTCAGGGATGAGTTGCTCTTCTTGGTTTAAAGGTGAAGGTGGGTCTTCATAAATGTGGTGTGTAGGTAGGGGTCCTCTGAATGGGCGTAAAAGACTAATGTGAAATGCATTGTGAATGTGCCAATGTGCAGGTAGGTCTAAATAGAAAGAAACATCATTAATGACAACTAAAATTTTAAAAGGTCCATAAAAACGAGGAGCAAGCTTAACAAAGACATTGGTATCAACACTTTTGATCCTTCGTTTTTCAATGCGAAGAAAAACATAATCACCTTCTTTGAATTGGTGTGCCTTGCGGTGCTTGTTAGCATGCTTCGTGTAAAGTTCTTTGGAGTGTTTAATGGCAGAATGTACACTTGCATAAATATCATTAAAGTCAGTAGTAAAAGTATCAACGGCAGGCACAACATTAGAAAGACGTGAATCAGGAGTAGGAAGAGAGTGTCCATATACAACGTCAAATGGAGATTTTCCCGTGGCAATGTGAGTGGTGTTGTTATATGAAAATTGTAAATATGCAGGTAATTATCCCATTTCTTAGGTTGAGAAGAAACATAATCCTTTAACAAGTCAATAATAGTGCGGTTGATGACTTCGGTTTGACCATTAGATTCAGGATGAAATGCAAAAGTGAAGTCAAGTGTAGTGCCAAGATTTTCAAACATAGTAGTCCAAAAAGCACTACAAAATTTTGAATCTTGATAAAAAATAATCACTTTAAGCAAACCATGATGTGGGAAAACAGTCTTAAGAAACAAAAGTGCAGCTTGATGTGCTGTGAGTGTTTTCTTACAAGGAATGAAATACGATTGTTTAGAAAAACGGTCAATAATAGTCCAAATCATGTCATGCTTGTGCAGTGTGAGTGGGAAACCAGTAACAAAATCCATTGAAATGTATTCCCAAGGTCTTTCAGGAATGGGAAGAGGGTGTAAAAATCCCAATTTCTTACCTGTTGCTGCTTTAATCTTTTGACAAATCAAACAAGTTGAGACATACTGTTTAACATCAATTCTCATAGTAGGCCAATAGAAATCACGACATAAATTTTGGAAAGTGGCAGCAAATCCTCTATGTCCAGCATAGGGTGGTTTGTGCCATTCTTCAATAATTAATGTACGAAAAGGTTTAGTCACACACAATTTTTGTTTGAAATAAAGGAAGTTTTCTTGAATAGTGTATTCGAAAAATGTGTGCACAGACATATGCAACCATGTCATTTTGAAGTCATCATCATGTGCATAAGTGTCAGGCATAGTATAGAATGAAGTTCCCGTAATGGTTGATAGATGATTAAGTGAGGGTCTTCTACTCAAAGCATCAGCTACAATGTTTTTTTTACCAGGTTGGTATTGAATGTTGGGTTGAAAAATTTGAATAAAAGCAACCCACTTAATATGTTTATCATCTATTAAGGGCTGAGAAAGTAAATATTTGATACTTTGTTGATCAGTTTTTATGATCAAATCAGTACCCATTACATAGTGTTTCCAAGTTTTCAATGCATGTACACAACAGTCAACTCTTTATCCTAAGTATTGAACTTTGTTTCAGAAGATTTGAATTTACGGCTTTCAAAAGCAATTGGATGGTTATCTTGCATAAGGACTACACCGATACCTTTTCCACTAGCATCAGTGACTACGACAAAGAATGGCTTTTCAAAATCAGGCAATTGCAATACATGTGCATTAGTCAAAGCATGTTTAAGTGCATTAAATGAGCTTTCTTGCAAATCAGTCCATTCATAAGGCGTGTTTTTCTTCAATAGAAGAGTCAAATAATGTGATTTGTAAGTAAAATTACGAACAAATTTTGTGTAATAGCTACAAAGACCAATAAAAGAACGTAGATCATGCAAGTTTTTGGGTCTAGGACACGACTGAATGGCGTCAATTTTCTTGGGATCTACATGTATTCCCTTACACGATACAATATGTCCCAAATATTCAATTTCAGATTGAAAAAATGAACTCTTTTCAAGATTCAAATACAGGTGATTTTGTAAACAGATCAAATACATGTGTTAAGTGCTCTTTATGTTCTTCTTCAGATTTATTGAATACCAAAATATCATCAAAAAATACAATCACAAAATCTTGATGGTCAATGAAAATTCTATTCATCATGCGTGTGAATGTGTCTGGTGCATTTGTCAAACCAAACGGCATGACAAGGAATTCATAGTGTTTAATTTTGTTCTAAAAGCAGTTTTGTAGACATCATGTTCAAACATTTTGACTTGATGATACCCTGATTTAAGGTCAATTTTGCTAAAGATGTTTGCCCCTTTTAGTTTGTCTAATAGATCATCCACTCTAGGAATAGGAAACCTATTCTTAATGGTGATCTTGTTTAAAGCCCTGTAGTCGATACACATACGAAAGGTTCCATTTTTCTTCTTGACAAGAAGTACTAGAGCTCCATATGGTGAACTACTAGGTCGGATTAGGCCTCGGTCAAGTAAATAAGTGATTTGAGTTTGTATTTCCGTGTGTGCGGTTGGATTTACACAATAAGGTGCTCTACAAGGAGGTTCACTTCCCGGTATAATGTCAATTTTGTGGTCTTCTGGGCATGATGGTGGAATTCCAAGTGGCAGATCATGCATGAAACAATCTTTAAATTGTGAGAGGAATTCATCATGTGTGGAGTTACGTGAAGTTTTAGTTTCGGGAGAAATTTGATTTACCAACACTAGATATGTTTTCCCCTGTTTTCAAATTGCTCTTTTGGCTTGAGTGTGAGAGAGGAGTGGAAATTTTTGATGTGCTAGTGTTGCTTGAATGGAGAATTTTTTATTATTATAAGTGAGAGACATAGTACGTGTTTATGATTAATCAACGGGTCAAATTCATGATGAAATGGCATTCCCAAAATCATATCAAGACCATGCAATGGTGCTACCAGAAATGTTCGTGCTTGTGTAAATTCACCAATGCAAAATTCAATAGTGACTTGGGTTTTACAATTAAAAGGTTGATTATAAAAAACAATTTTAACCTTGTGAGGTGATGAGATTTCAGAGAGAGAGAGAGTTGTTGTGCCAAGCGTGTAGAAATGAAATCATGGCTACTACTGTCATCTAACAGAATGGTGACAATTTCACCCTTAACATTGCCTTGCACTTTAAACAAAGTGTGAGGAGATATAAGAGTACCTGAGGATGGGTAATCATCTTTATCATAAGCAGGGTCATATTCTTCACCGTAGTTAACTTCCACTTCATTGTTGTCGGGAGTAGCATCTTCAATGAGGAGTAGCTCCATTGGGGTGGTTGTTGTTGAAGGTCTTTTGACTTGAATTTCTGTTAACTCCATTGGAGTGGCCATTGGATTGACCATTGCCCTTAGCAGGACCATTTGGGCACTTATCTGCATAGTGACTATACTAAAAGCATTCAAAACACTTCATCTTTTTGTTACCATTAGAATTTGGAGTAGGACGTTGGTTGAAAGAATTTTGGTTGCCTCGTTGCTGCATGTTTTTGTTGTTGTTGCTTGTATGAAGTTAAGCAGCTGTAGGAGAATTGTCAAATCTGTGTCTCTTGAAAAAGTATGGCCTTGGTGTTTGTTTCTGTCAAAGTTAGTAGAGAAAGGAGGTCTCTTGTTACAGTTAGTGTTAGCAGGTTGATCATTGTGAGAGGGTTGTCCACCTTTCTTCTTTTTTGCATTGAGAGCCAAATTAATAGCCTTTGACATAGAATCTGGTTCGAACATATCTACCTTAGCACCAATTTGTAGTGCCAAGCCTGATATGTATTTACGCTTCAATTTCCTACGAGATTAACATGTTCAATAGCTTGCAATTGAATTAAACAATTCCAAAAACGATCACTGTAACCCTGTACATCTTCATTTCGAGCCTGTCGAATTAAATCCCATTAACGTCGTGCTTTGGCTTTGTACTGTGTGGGCAAGAATTGAGGTAAAAACACTTTTCTAAATGCATACCAGGTACGTGGTCTTTTCCCATGCTGTTTGGTGGCATTCCACCACAATGTAGCTTTGCTAGTGAGATGATTTGATGCACACTTTACCATTTCACGCTCGGGAAAGTCTTTATCATGAAAATAGTCATCTAGCTGACTAACCCATGCTAGAACCGTGCTAGCATCTTTAGTGCCATCAAAATCCTTGAAAGTGAAGGCTTTTCTGCTACTTTTGTTTTTCTTGGGTGCTGGTGCAGATTCGGTGCGTGGAGAATGCAATAATTCATCTTCAAGTTCTTGCATTCGCATGCGTTCATATGTGAGGGATTGTTGTAGATTTTGAAGTTGTTCCGCAATCGTGGGTGCTTGAGGAAGGTGTGCCATGATTGCGTGCTTTTTATATTTTCTCTCTTTTAAAAATAAAATAAAAACAAATGGTAATGCTTAAAAAGGGCTATTTAGTGATATTTACAGATACAATATGTGGAATAAAAGAGTAAAATAAATAACAAAAATGTAATCTACTTAGCTGAGAAATTGCGGTGGCGTCCAGTCCGAAATGGCGATGCGCTAGGAAATTGCCAAAAAAAAATGAGTTGTCCGATGATGCGTCAGCGAGTCGGTCGAATTGCGTGGCGCCCGATCTCCCGTATCCCAAAAGGTAATGGTAATTTTAGATTTCATTGTAAAATTCGGTTCATAAAGTCGGCTATCTTTGGTGAGAGCAAAATTCTGGAAATTATATTGACAAAGATTGAACCACCAAAGGTTGTCGGATATGTTCGGCGAGGAATGGACGGCCAATATTTCCCTTTGAACAGTAAGAGAGAAAGCTTGTGCGGCTAATGAGGTCGATCGAATTGGTTTCAATGGAGTCGGTGGCTTGTTGATGATTTGGGTTGGCGGAGACCGACCAAGCGAATTAGAGAAGGGTGCACAAGTCCTTAATAAAAGGGGGCCAATTTGATTCTTAAGTTGAATGGCCACAGTTGAAATGGAAAGCCTTTGGAGGCTTATGTTAAATTGGGACTGAAAGTTGCAATGGGTGGCAGGCCAAACATTGAATAACAAGCAAGGCCACACTTTTATTAAAAGTGTGTAAAGTGACAGCCTTACATGGTGATGGCGTGCAGATAGGCTGCCGATAGCACGAGCAAGAAGAGGGGAACCAGGCCCGTGCAGAAGCCGTTTGAGGCTGCGAGGAAAGAGAGAAAAACCTCCAGCATGCCAGGGCGCTTCCACTGAGGGTAACCTTGTCAGCTTTAGTGAAGGTCGACAAAGAAGTGTTTTTGTGTGTAAGCAAGGATTCCCACATAATTATATCTTCGCTTCCATGCATAGTTGCTAGGACGCCTTCCGCTGCCGCTTCCCAATTAACAAGCCGAATCGGCGACGTGACTCAAATTTCCCTGCTTTCTTTGACTCATGCTCTCTCTTTTCTTTAGCAAGCCATAATCCGCCTTCTCGTTCCCAATTTCAACTTCTCTTCCAAAGTTGTAATTAAGCTTTCCCACTTCTTTCAATTATGCGTCGGTTCATTGTCTCGTCTGTATCTTCATGTATACACAAGGTTAGGTAGTGCTTAAATTAAACCGCTGAACATACCCGTTCTTGATTGTCTTGAAGCCGAAATTACAAATTGATTGCCGATTAGTAGTTGATTTTCCGCCAATTAATAACCAAGTAAAATTTCATTTGCAAATTCGACCGATTAATCTTTGAATTGTCACGAATCCTTGAATATGGGAATTGCAAGTCGGTGAATTGCAATTTGAATTTTGTCGATTCGAGGAATTCCTTCTTGAGCTTGAAATCTGATGCCAATTTTTTCTTGAACCTCAAGCTCCGATACCACTGTTAGGAGAAGAGGGGGAGATCGACTTCTTAAGCTATCCAACACATGCTCACAAACATCACCATCAACCTGTCCACCTCTTTTCTCAATTTCCAAGCACACACACACACACACACACACACACACACACACACACACACACACACACACACAGAAAATAGAATTGACATAGACATGCTTGTAAGAGAGTGTAAGAGAATTGTAAGAGATGGATACTAGATTAGAGAGTACACAGCAAATAGAACATAGCATAAGAGAGTAGAGAAGAGAATCTGCAAGAGAAAGGCCTAAATCTAGCTCCAAACTCCACGGCACCTCTCTTGTGGAGTTGGTATTTAATATATTATTTTTGAGTTTAAGGTGCCAAAAATTGAGGCCCCTCTTTTTACAGCCACTTCACTTTTGTAAATGAATGAAGCTGATTAGTTCTTGCATGACCCATAAGGGGAGTTCCCACTACAATTATTTACAGAGCCATAGTGGCGTATTGAAATGAGATTCTAAAATATTGTGCAAATATAAAATGGCCAAGAGTAATTACCGGCACCTCTTCATCAACTCCCCACATTTCACTCTACAAAATCATCATGAACTCAATTAGAAAATAAATAGACATCACATAGTTAACCATTATGCCAGCTATCCCAATTGCAGCTAACCACTACAACAGGAGGGTGCCCATTCTTGTAACATTCGCGGTGAGGAAACCTCCACAAAGGTGAGCGTAGGGTGGTGAGTGACACACCCTTGATCTCTTGAGCTTGCTAGATTAGTCTCGTTGTGTGCTTGCAGCCATGTGTGGCTCGCACACAATGTACGGCAAGTCCCTTGCATTGACACGTGTGATAGATGTGCACATTTTTGGCGCCGTTGCCGGGAAAATGCCCTGCATTAAGTTCGAGTGGCACTCTATGCTGCTTTGTGGTGCATTATGAAATGTAGGAAGGGTAAAGAAAGAAGGTGTGTGGCTTGTTGAGAAGAATTTGTGACCTTTGTTTTGTTGCAGTGTATTGTTTTTGTTAATAAGGAGTGTATTGTTTTTGTTAATAAGGTGTTGAAAGGTATTGTGTTTTGTTAATAAGGTGTTGAAGGGTATTGTGTTTTGTTTGTTGATAAGGGGTTGGAATTAAGGTAGTAGATATATAATGTTAGTTTTTCCACCCAAAGAGCTTCGTAAGGACATAGCTCGAAAACTGTTAAAAGAATGTGAACCTTACTCTCTCATTGCAGGAACTCTCTATAGGTTAGGGAAGGACGATATTCTTAGACCTTGTGCCTGTGAGGATGAGTATTTGTACAAACTCCAAGAAGCCCACATGGATATAGCCGGAGGACATTTCTCAAGGGAACTAACAGCTAGAAAGGTGTTGCAATCAGGCTATTGGTGGCCTACCTTATTCAAGGATGCATCACTTTTTGCAAAAGGATGTGATGATTGCCAGCTTTACAAGATCACGCAACAAAAGGATAGGATTTCCTTACACCCTATTAAAGTGACTCAACCATTTGAAAAATGGGGTTTGGACTTTGTAGGCCCAATTAGTCAAGCAGTTCGTAGCACTCAATCTCGAGATATTATCATTGCCACTGACTATGTACCAAAGTGGGCAGAAGCCAGGGCGACATGCAAGGTCGATTGCCAAGTTTATCTTTGAGAACATTATCACAAGATTTGGTTGTCCCTTTGAGATTGTGAGTGACAATGGCACTCATTTTATAAATAGAGTGATAAAAGAACTCACTACCAACTTCATGATAGCTCACCATAAGTCCACACCTTATTATCCACAAGCAAATGGCCAAGCTGAGAGTACCAACAAAACTCTCATCTCCATTTTGACAAAGACAGTTGAAGCTCATCGCACAGATTGGGATTTGAAGCTGACTTCAGCCCTATGGGCTTATCGTACTTCTTACAAAGTGGCTATTAATTGTACACCATTCAAAATGGTATATGGCAAAGAAGCAGTTATGCCATGGGAGTTTCTAATTCCTAGTCTGCGTGTAGCTTCACAAGAAGGTTGAGATGGTAACTGAAGGAGTACGAGCGGAAGTGCGACGTGAGAGAGAGTGCGAGAAGAAGAGCACGACGATATGGTGAACTCGCTCTACTGTAATGTGTAGAGCATAGTGAGTTCTTATTAGGTTTTTACAAAAGAATATGTGTACATACCTGGCGGCCCGCCCACTTACCTGGGCGACCACATTGGGCTTTATACCCCAACAACCTCCCACTTAAAGTCCAATGTGGTACTTTAAGTGTGAGAGAAGCTACTATACAAGCTAATATACAAGAGATGTAGAGAAGTGATGTACTACCCTACACCTAACTGCTTGCGAAAATGCGCAAATCTCTCTGAGGGAAGTCCTTTTGTAAGTAGATCAGCAGGATTTTCTGTGGTGTGAACTTTGACAAGCTGAAGTTGCTTATCCTCGAGCATTTCCCTGATGAAATGATACTTCACATCCACACGCTTTGTCTTTGAGTGATAAACTGGATTGCGAGCCAATTGTATAGCACTTTGACTATCACAATATAACACAGGCATCTCTTCTTTGATTCCCAAATCTGTTACTAGTCGATTAAGCCAAATTGATTCTTTGCATGCCTCTGATGCTGCAACATATTCAGCCTCTGTAGTAGACTGAGTAACACATTTGATACATAAATCATGTAAAGTCCTCCAGACTTTACTCCATGTGCTACTGTCATAGAACCCTTGGATATCTTCCACATGTTCTGTCCAAAAGTGGTGACGTAGCCAGCATCATCAAGTAAACCTGTGTTGATCAAGCTCTTTGTAATTGCGGGAACATGTTTCACATTCTTCAGCGTGAAAGAAGAGCCATTCTGAAACTTCAATTGAACATCTCCAACACCTAAGATCTCACATGTCTGCCCATTGCCTAGCCGAACATGATCTTTAGTGGTCACATAAGAAGTAAACCACTCCTTGTTTGGAGACACATGAAGTGATGCTCATGAGTCTATAATCTAGTCACTCAGTGCATTTCCATCAGATGCTGTAAGAAGAGCTGAGTCCATTGTATTCTTCAAGAAGTAGATGTCTCCTGACACTAGACTGCCATCCTCTGCAACAGTGTTTGTCACATTTATTTCTTGAATCTTCACTGAGGACTTGTTCTTCTCACCATGGTCTTCAGCTTTCTCTTTGCCTTTTTTCTGCTTTCCATTCTCTGTAGTGTCTTTTCATGTGACCCTTCTTGCCACAATGGTAGCATTCTATGTCACTCTTGCCTTTAGCACTGCGGGACTTGCTACGAGACTGATTCCTCTTTCCACCTTTGTACTTTTCTTTGGTCCTTCCCCTGACAACTAAGGTTGTTCCTTTGCCTTTGTCCATTGTCTTTCTATTGGTTTCTTCAGTAAGCAGACTTCCTTCTACACCTGCTATGTTCAAACCATCTGGAGGTGCAGAATTACTCAAAGCTGTGCGAAAAGTGTCCCAACTTTCCGGCAATGTGATAAAAGGAACATAGCTCTAACACGTTCATCAAACTTGACACCTTGAGCTGACAACTGACTGTAGATGGTGTTGAATTCATTCAGATGATTGGACATAGGTGTCCCTTCTTTCATCTTCAAGTCAACAAGCTTCTTAAGCCAGTATACCTGTGAAGCTGCACTCTGCTTCTCATAAAGATCACTCAGCTTTAACCATGCTTGATAAGCCGACATCTCGTCTGCTACATTGAAGTAAACGCTTTCTGCCAAAGTCAACATAATGGTAGAAAGTGCCAATTCATCCATTTCGTTCCATTCATCTTCGTCTATATCTTCTGGTTTTATCCCCTTGAGCTTTATAGGTTTTATCTGCTTCTTTTGTACCAACACGTGCCAAATCTGCTTCTTCCACAATGGGAAATTGGTTCCATCGAGCTTCTTGATATTGTAAAGAGCAGTGTCCTGTGATCCAGCCATAGCTACGCTTCACAGTGGTTTGCCTTCCTGGGAAAAATTCGGCAGAGTTTCCCCTGTAAACTGACCTCTGAACCAATATCAACATGTCAAATGAACCAAGAAAGCTTCAGATTCTGCATAAATTTCGGCAGATTCTCCTTTGTAAAATGGCTCTGGTGTACTAAAAACAGACCAAAAAACAGCTCAAAAAACATTGTCTCTCTGACATTGTAAGCTACGGGTAAACCTGTGCTGCACCTGTACTGTCTCTCACTGTCCTGTCACTGTCCTATAAGCATAGACTGCGACAATGCCTCAACGACAGTAAAGCAAAGATGCAATCCCAACTGTCTAACTCACAGTCAATACATCCTAGCTGCCTATCTAAGGGTGCTCGAGGGATCGCTCCAAGACCTGTATCACCGAAAGGATCTCAACATTCGAGAATCCCCCAGCTCAATAAAACCTCACTCGACCCTCCACAAAGGCTGCAGTAAATCTGACAGTACATAGACTTCCCACAAAGTCATACATCCACAAATTTCCCACTGTATGCTGTAACCGCTGCGACGGTTGTTTGCTGCGTGACTCACAGCCAACAAACCCTCAACAGACATACATCATCTCTGACAATACATCCCATGTGGAAGTACCTGCAATGTCAGGATGAAATCTGGAATATCAAGCAGCAAACACAAGCTACCTGATGAACTAGTGGATGTCGCCTACAGTCTGTGTGTAGATGTGCCCGTGTCGTATGTGACACGCCTCCAAGAACTGTGAGTCGTCCTTCGATGTGTAGACAGCCACAAATCAACACTCTGGGAGTGTCGATATCCTCAGCACCTGCAGTCGTAGGCCGAAAACCCCAAATTTACAGAGTCGGATCTGCACCCGCTGAGACCACGTAGTCGAAAATGGCCTGCGCAGAACTTTGTCAAAGCCGAACAGTGGCCGAGATGACCTCAGAATGAAATTCTGACAACACCAAGCCCTACGGGTGCTCCCACGAGATTTGGGGCTGTTTCTTCGCCTGTCGAATTTCACTCCAATCTGACTTGGTGACTCTAGCCTCTTGCAGTGCTGCCCCGAGCCTGAATCTGAGCTCTGATACCAGTTGAAGGAGTACGAGCAGAAGTGCGACGCGAGAGAGAGTGCGAGAAGAATAGCACGACGATATGGTGAACTCAGTCTACTGTAATGTGTAGAGCATAGTGAGTTCTTATTAGGTTTTTACAAAAGAATATGTGTGCATACCTGGCGGCCCGCCCACTTACCTGGGCGACCACATTAGGCGTTATACCCCAACAGTAACCCCTTAGTTGAGTGATTATATATCCTTGAAAGGCTAGATGAAGAGAGGCAATTAACTGTGCAAAATGCACTTGTGGAGAAAGATAGAAAGAAGAAATGGTTTGATCGTCATCTAAAGAACAAAGATATCAACGTTGGTGATAAAGTCTTCATGTATGGAGTGCGTAAGGAAAAGAAAAAGTTGAATTATGCGAGAAAAGGACCATATAGAGTATGTGAAATCACCCCACAAGGAACCATTCGTGTTGAGACTGTAGATGGAGTTGAAACCATTGGATTCCTCAATGGTAGCAAATTTAAAAGATATTATGATCCTTTAAGCCAAGAGCAACTACCTGGCATCCATCAAAAAAAGGCAACCAAGGCACAAACAGAATTGAAAAAGAAACAAGCTCAAGTTGAGGCAAAAGAGCGACAAGAACGCATAAGACGCCAACGAGAGGCCAACCTTGGAGTTACACATGCATTCCGCATTGAAACGGAGGATGATTGGTTGGACTCTTACACACCTCTATGATACCCTATTGAGCTAAATAGTGCTTATGGAAAAGTGCTATATAACACCTTATTGGACACGGGTGATAAGTATAATCTATTATCATATGGGGTGCGGTGTCAGGGAAAGCCACCTCTATCTAAGAGTATTATCCAAGTCAAGGGTGTCAATAAGAAAAAAAATGCATTTCTGGAATCTGACACACTTCTATCACTTATGACAAAGGGGTTATAGCTCAAGACTTTTTGGTCATGCCTGCTGGAACTATGGAGGGTAATATAAACCTAGGACACACATGGATGATAGCCACCAAATGCACTAGTGATTGGGGGACAGGGGGTGTCACAACGCAGAAACCAACTCTTAGCCCACTCAAGCCATAGTCCCTGAGATATTGCATCTTAAGGAAATAAAACCCAAAACATTGCATGTCCAAGAGGTTAAACCATATGTCCCCATAGCCCAACTCTCTAGAGCTTCAACTGATGTAGTTGAAATAAAGCTTGAGACACAGAAGACCCATCCCAATAAAACAAAGAAAACATACAAGTGGGTCCCTAAAGCTTCTTTAGAGACCATAGCTAGTGCTAAAAGATAGGAGCCTGCTGGTAAGAGACATCCCACTCGCCCCAAGAAATGTAAAGAAACATTGTGTTGGATTCCTAAAAAACTATTGGAAGCCCAAGGCTACTATGAAGAAAATGATCAACTCTGTGTGTCAAAACGTAAATTGTGCTCTTACTTGTCACCTGACCCATGTGAGACCAATTATGTAGCTCTAAAACGAATTGAAGATCGTGAAAAGAAAAAAAATCACAAAATGCTACACACCCGCTCCAGAGCTAGTTTGGGTACCGAAGAAAGAACGAATTGTTCCACCTAACTCTCAGGAACAGGGAAGTCAAATGAAGCTTCTTGCTCTTCATATAGTTCTTATACGAAAATAGAAGCTTTGACACAACCTCCACCTACCATTGTACATATCCATACAAACAAGGAAGAATTTGCACCTCCCGTTGTAAGTTCACCCCCTACACCAATGTTGCAAATAAAATCATGGGAGAGTACCTTACCACCCTTGCAACTAGATGAAACATAAAGGGCGGTCAAAAACTATTGGTTAAAGCCTTCACCCATAACAACTTGGAACGATTGGTTTCAAAAGATGACAACATCATTCCAAAAGGTATGATCTATCCAAGTAAGGGGGGAGTGTTTGTTGACATCCATCATTCGCTTGCTTCTCTCTCAACCTTCCTCCTTGACCTCTCAATCTCCAATCCTAGGAAATGTATATATAAAGCCTTATACTCACAAAAACAAGATTAAAAAGTAAAAGAGCAAGAGCCACCAAACAATAATATGGAAACTTTCAAGTTCTATGCATAACACAAAATCATAAAAACACATTATACACAAGAACACAACCTTTTGACACAACCCTTTAATATTTGCACTCTAACCATCATCTATCTGTGTGTACAGATATAGCTAGTACGCTAGAGTCATCCACTCCTGCCTTGGGTGAGAGTACCCTCGTTACTTTTCACAAGTGTTTCACATGGTCTTTCCGGTTCTTGCCTATGAATGGGATTTGGTAGGGACGCTAGCATGTGAGAGGAATTTTGAGGAGTTAGAATGGCTGATACGTCTCTTGACCACGACTGATCCATACTTAGTAGAGAGCGTCTCTCCCATTGCACAAGCCTATCATTTTGATCAAGATGACTATAGGCGTCTAGTGACCTTCTTAGTAAACATTGGTGCCTCTGATGATGAAGAAGATTTACATGATTACACGGATGGCACATATGGTCTCACGGATGATGACTTTTTTTTTTTCGACGACGAGGATAGGGGTTTAGCCTTAGGGTTCCCCACCAATCTCTACAATATCCTATTCCCTTGACTTTCTAGGGGGAGTGAAAATAATTAGGTTAGGGTTCCTTATGTTTTTAAATTGTGTTTAGTAAGTGTTGGTACCGTTTCCCACTGATGTGCCTCTGGAAGGTGGATTTTTGGTGGTGACTATTGTGCAGTTTATGATTACATAAGGATGCATTTGAAGGACAACGACAATGGATGTTTACATGTTACAACGGATGTTCTCCATTATATCAGGTGTACTACTTCCTTTTATCTATGCTTCCACAATTACATGTTTGCATCTTGTCATTTGAATTCTAACAATGCTTAAAATTTATGAAGTTGTGACATTGTCAATTTAGATGCTATAATATTTTCAAACTTCTAGTACCTTGCTTTTCTCTTGGAGTTTGGTCTATTAGTTGTCTTTAAGTAGGTATCAGGACCTTAGGCTAAACTAAGCCACTTAATTGTTGACTTTAATTCCTAAATAGTCTATTAACTGTTGTAACTTTAGTAATGTTTTAGGCTATGAGAATATAGTTCTCTCTAGATTATTCCACCTAAGTGTACTTGTGTTGTAGAAGTCCATCTGTTAAGCTAGTATTTGAGACCTCGAGTCTCCCGGCTAGTTTATGCTCAAGCTGGTATTTGAGACCTTGAGTCTCCCAACTGCTGGTATTTGAGACCTTGAGTCCCCCATCTAGTTGTAGCAGCTATGACAACAACAAAAAAGAAAAAAAGAAAAGAAAAGAGAAAGCAAATAGCACAAACTTCCTTGTATTTTATGTTGATCACACTTAAGTGGTATAAGTGACAAGATTACTAGTCCTTAGACCCCGACGAGCATTCCTAGGGTTAACTACTCTTTAGTCGATATTTTTTAATTAACGTTGGACAATCTAGTACTTACTTTAGCCCTAGCTCTTATGTACTTCTCTTAGAGTAGACCTAATAGACCCTCAATTGCATTTTATTCAGGTATTGTGCTTGTTTTAGTTGGCAATGTTACAATTCATGAATTTGTTTTTGCATTTCCTAGAATATCATGTATGCATCTCACTTATTGCACGCCTACACATGCTGCCTTTGAGCTTTCACAATGTTGTTTTTATTCTAACATATGTACTCCTATCATGGATCCTGATGTTGCACTGTTATATTCCGAGGACGGAATCTACATCAGGAAGGGGTGCATGTTAACCACCGGCGTCCACTTCTAGTAGTCATGGGCCGGGCTTGTCGGTCCAATAAGAAAAGGGTAAGAGTGATCGTCGATGAGAGACGCACTCTAACTTGAACATTCAAGGGTTAGTTGGCTAAGCATGGGAGCCCAAGTGTGAATGGGCGAGCTCATATAAAAGTCACCTAAACCTAAAAATCACTCATTTTCTCATTTGTGAAATTGAAGAGTGCTCTTGCTCCATCTCCATCGTCTTCTTCTTCTCCATCATCTCCTTGTGTGTGTGTGTGTGTGTGTGTGTGTGTGTGAGAGAGAGAGAGAGAGAGAGAGAGAGAGTGTGTGATCGAGCATTGCAACAACGGCACGGCGGCGGTGAGGCAGTTGAGCACTACACGGTGGTAGCTCTTTCTTTTTCGTGACGAGGAATCCTCCACGAAGGCGAGCGTAGGGCGGTGATTGACACACCTTGCTCTCTTGAGCTTGCTAGATTAGTCTGGTTGTGTGCTTATAGCCATTTGTGGCTCGCACACAGTGTATGGCAAGTACCTTGCATTGACACATGCGACAGACGCTCACAGGGCTTTCCATATGGTGCACGACTTCTACCTTTGAAGTGCCCGCCACTCTCTCTTATCATTTGGCACACAATATGTGGTATCGCATTGATCATCTTCATGGCAAGAAATCTTAGCAAGCTGGACAAAAGTAATCAACTCAAGGCAAAAAACTCAATGATTTCAAGGGATTCAAAGCTGTGACAAGCTTTTAGCGCCCAACCATGGTAGTGATGATATAGAGTGGAGTCCAATCCTACCAATTCTTTTGAGTAGGGTCCACATATGCTCCCTCCATGCACGCATACAGATATTAGACAAGCTACTCCAACTATGAATGGAACATGGAGCCCCAATGAGACGAGATGCATGCAATCAAAATCTAGAGGCAGTTCTATCTAGTGTTGAACTCCATAATGGAGCGGTGCACCTTAGGAAGAATCTAGAGATTTTGAAATCCAAGCAAGATAACCCAGGCAAAGTGTGTAAGGGTGGTGAAAAGGCAAGGCATTTGTTGACCAACCACGCCAACTCAAACTCCCATGCTAAATTTGATATCAAGAAAAAGGTGTGTGATGTGACAACATACATAGGGATTGAAGCAAGGGTTGTGTTGAAATGAGAAAAGGTTTGGGATTCAATTGAAAAAATGGTGGAAGGGAGGAAAAAAGAAAGGCTTGATGAAGAAGAAATGCATGCCTTGAAGGAGGCAATAGATGAGTTCACAAAAGACATGGTTGCTGCATGAGGTGAGATGCATATTACCCTATATATGGTAAGATTGTATTTGCAATGCACAATCTGTTTTTGGGAAATAGAAGCCAACGTATTTTAATGTTCTTGTAGCACATTCTTTATTTCCATGCCCACTTCTTTTTGGACAAGTATGCTTCTCTTACATTGTGGAGTATTGAAGGGATGGAGCGATCCCACTATCAAGCAAAGGCTATGTACATCAAGAACACAAGGCATGGTGGGGAAAAGATAAAAAGAAATCTATTGCATAAGATGTTTAATTGGTTTTATAGAAGTTTGGGTGGCCACAAGCAACAATGCTATCACAACAATTGATGCTCAAAAGAAGAGTAGTGAAGGTGGTGTCGACGGCACAAGCAAGGGCATACCATCAATTATAGGAGCAAGGAGACAAGAGTGCAAGCAACGGCCTTGATGGCTTTACAACACATGATGGAAGACCTAGCAATGGGATTGTTCCAAGATAGTGTTTTGGGTATGGCCCACGCCAAGCGTGTCACCATCCCCTCTTGACACTAAATGCAATTATAAATTCAGACCTGGTACAATGGTGTTGCAGGAAATGAAGAAGTACCAGAAGTTGCTGGAGCCCAACATTCCAAGGGCTCCATTTGCAAGGGTGATGAAGGAGATAATCAACCAGGTTGGTGACAGGGAGAAAGAGTGCAAGCAACGGCCTTGATGGCTTTACAACACACGATGGAAGACCTAGCAATGGAATTGTTCAGGATAGTGTTTTGTGTATGGCCCACGCCAAGCCCGTAGATATGAGCCTAGCCCTTAGGATTAGGCAAGAGGATTGTCCTCACAAAAACACTAGAGATTGTCTTGTTATTACTTCCATTATAATAAAAACAAAATTTATTTCTATCTCTTTGTTTCTCGTTGGTCAATTTGTTTAATTAATCATGTTAACTAACTTGTCTAAATAACATGTTATCTATAAGAGACCTCGGGGATCTTGGAGAGAAGGACTAAGGGTAAAAGGGGTGCTTGGGGTGCATTGAGGGACAAGATAATGCAAAGCATGGGTCTCACACCAAGGGGAGTGCCAAACAATGAGCCGTGACATCCCGAGGGAGGGGGGTTCCCGCCAATTTCAACCTCGTCAAATAGCCCAACACGTGCCATAGCACATATGAGGTTGTTTGGCCCTTTTTTGTGCCTCAGATTGCTCGGCATCAATGACGAGGAGATTGAGGCCTCGATCATGGGCAAAATAGCCCTTGAAATTGGTGGACCCCCTTGTCCCCAGTTCCCTGCAGCTTTTCATTTGGCAATCCCCTCGATTGCACACTTCCTTCACATTAATTACTTTGATGCTCATGACACCATACTCACTCACAATAGCACTTAATCACAAAAATAGACAAAAACTTGCGCAAATAACAATTTTTAAAAGGCAAATGACAAGAGCCAAACATTTTTATTCATCCAAGGTGGACTATATACATGAGACGCACGTAGGTACATATTGATTACATATGACGTAAAATTGCATGTGTAGTGCCTCAAGCCAAGAGCAAAAAGGTGCTCTTGCAAGGAGAGAGAGAGAGAGAGAGAGAGACAGAGAGGAGTTTTGAGAGGTCTCCAACCCACAAACTCTAAAGTCGTGATGGAATCCTTGACAGGTCTCTAGGCCTAATAAAAATTAAAGTGTCTAAGCAAGACAATCCAAGGAACAGGCCCTTACCATTAGCAATGGCTTCGGACTATAGCCCTAGAGAAAAACCTAGTTCTGTCTTGCAAGAGAAAACATGACAAAATCTATAAGGACTAGAACTTTTTTGGCCCTATAACCTCTACAAATGAGATAAGGAACCCTCTTCCAATGCTTTTTTTCCTCTACACGAGTGAGGGCATAATTGAAGAAGTTTACTAAACGTGATTACACATGGATGGATAGTTACCCATTTAATCGGGTCCATGATACTCTTTTGGCGCTTAAGATCAATGGTTTTGTTAAAAATTCAAATAATAGTGATTCCTTAAAATAAGGTATTGAAAACATCATTGGAAAAGATACTTATCAAACAAACATCTTTAGACTTAAGACAAGATAATGTCAATTATAAAATACTTTTTGAAAACCATGACCACTATTCATCTCGTCTCAAGATCACCTATACAAGGATGAAAAATGGCACCCATTCCCTTATTCAAATTCCAGGGTGGAAAAAGACATCACCCAAAAGTTCGGGGCGTCCATATGCCAAACCAGTTGCCCATACAACCGACGGCTCCCTTGGGATTAAAAAAATGGTATCCTAAGATATGTACAGACATACATATGCATGGAGTAAAAACTCTTCATACATGGGGGTAACTGACTTATCATTGGCTGAAAAACCTTCATTGCTCATCACCTGAAGTGAAAATATTTCAAGGAATCAGAGGTGTTTTGAGACAAGCTATTTTGAGGATGATCAATCAGACATTTCCTAGTTTATCCAGACTAACCAAAACATTTATTTCCTAGTTTAACAAACAAATGCACTTCCATTCTCAGCTAATTTAATATTTCTAAAGTACCTAACTATAAATTTAAAAGGATTTATGCATGAGGCCGATCTGGGATCAATTGCGGCTCAAGACACAAACACTCTCATCCTCGGAATGCTACTCGCACCGGCCTCATGGTTGAGAGTGGGCCTGGCCCATTTGGTGGTGATATCATCCTCCATTTGCTGGTTTGCGCACGAGTTCTTTTTTGGGCCATATTCTTTATTCTTATAAAAGGATGCTTAACCATTAGGTAAAGTAACAACTACTCAAACTTACCATAAAAACTTCCACGACGTATTTTAACCCATTAATCTAATCTATTTTGTTCAAAAGTCTAAGCCTTTTATTGGACTATAATATTATAGATCATTTCTTTTTTATGTGATATTATTATCATGGGCTCTCATGGGATCTTATAATTTCTTGAGCTAGATTCCTAATTTTCTCCTTTTAAATACAAATAAAAAATAAGATATTTTTTGCTTAACAATTAGTAAAACTATATATCCATTTGAAATATAATTATCCCAAATTTTTAAGAGTATATTCTAACCCAAAAAATTGTCTTATAAATTAATTTACCAAATTTTTCTTTAATTGTTTTGCCAAAAGGAAAGGATTTAAGTCATAGTAATTAGTAAAACTAATTATCTCCTTGAGATATGTTTATCATAGGTTTCTAGCTATGTAATATAACTTTAAAAATTATCTTTTAAATTTTTAAATTAATTAATTAATTAATCCATGCTATTTTTCTTTTTGAAATAGATAATCTAGGGCTTAGTAATTAGTAAAACCAATTATCTCATTAAGATATTTTTATCACATATTTTTAATAGTGTAATGTAGCTTAGAAAATTATCTAATAAGTTTTTAAGTTAATTTACTAATTATCCTTTTCATATTTTTTGCTAAAAAGTAAAAATTTAGAGCTTAGTAATTAGTACAACAAATTATCTTATTGAAATAATTTTATCATGGATTTTTAATAGTGTAATCTAACTTTGAAAAATTATCTTTTAAGTTTTTAAGTTAATTTACTAATTATCTCATTTAATGTTTTACTAAAGATAAATATTTAAAAATTAATAATTAGTAAAACTAATTAACTTTTATTACAAGTTTTAAATAGTATATTATAAATGTAAAAATTATCTTATAAGTTTCTACATTAACTTACTAATTATCCCATTTAACTTTTTGTTCAAAATAGGGAATTAGAGCTTAGTAATTAGTAGACTAAATTTTTTCATTGAAATATTTTTATTATAGATTTTTAATAGTGTAATTCAACCTTAAAAATTATCTTCTAGGTTTCTAGGTTTATTTACTAATTATTTGGTTTATTTCTTTACTAAAAAAAGAGAATTTAGAGCTTAGTAATTAGTAGTAACTATCTCATTAAGATATTTTTAACTCATAGTTTTTTAGATTAATTTATGAAATTTTCCATTTTATTTGTGTTAAAAATAGAGAATCTTAGATCTAACTAATTAGCAAAACTAACTAACTAATTATGACATAATTACCATGAATGAAGCTTATTTGGAAATCACTTCATGATTTCTAAGCTATATTTATAAATTTCTCATTAATTATAAGTTTAAAATATATAATTTGTTCTTTTATAAATACCAAAATTAGGTTAAAAATTTTGATATAATTTTCACAGGTTCTTGATAGTATGTAGATGCTCTAAAAATTAATTCATAATTATCTAAAATGATTTGGTATACTTCTCCTTAATGATGTATCCGCCGCAAAGCCCCTACTGGATAGATATGGCCAAGAAGGTGAATAATAAGGGGCTCGTTCGACTAGAGCAATTCTAGGATGGCAACAGGAAGTGCTGGAAAACTGCTGACTCTTTAGCCATCCAATTTCAACTGGATGGCTTTGAGATCTTACTAGTCTATAGGGTGATTAAAGAGCTCGATAAGGTGGTGATGCCAATTTGTGAATCCAACTTTGAATGGGACGCTTGGAGATGGCCCGTGAGTAGACTCTTTTGGAAACCACACTCTAAAGGCATCTACCATGCATTAATGTACGAGGCTGATTGGTGTAGCCCCCTCAACAAATTATGGAAGAGGCACTGGGGACGGAAAAACGGTGGGAAGGAGTCATGGAGAACATCTGGAAGCCAAGATGGCCTCAGTATATGAAGATATTTCTGTGGAAAGTGATGTGGGGTGCTCTGCCGACGGGCGTAAAGATACAAGAAAGAGGCATCGGATTCGATCGGTGCTCGGGGTGCAGAATAGCCAGTGAAGACCTAGCCCACCTGCTCATGGGATGCTAGGCAATTAGGGGCATGGCTGGGAAAATATGCAAGTGGATTCAAAGGACATGGCAAATTAAGTTCTTCAAGAATGATCTGTTCTTTGGTAGTAACAGGATGGGAAGTCCTGCTCTTCTCGTATGCACTCAAATAATCAGGTACTACTTCTTTGACCATATTTGGCAAGCAAGGAACCGCCGCGTGTTTGAGGGGGATCTAGCTGTGGCAAGATTTTGTGAAATCACGCAAGAGAGCAGATTGATGATCCACATGATCGGATGCAAAAAGGCCTTAGAGGACTGGTCTAGAACAATACATAACATATTGTAATGAGTAAAGCCGAGGAGTAGGAATGGTTTCTCTGCCAAGCAAATAACTTGTAATCCTTTGACCCTCAAGGCTCGGTCTAAGCTAAAGGATTGGTGTATATTTTTGTTCTTAATACTATCCACTCACAATTGTGAGTTTTGAAAAAAAAAAAAGGATAAATGGAGGATAAATGAAGTCGTCAACATTGATGTGCTAGGGTGTTTTTTTTCTCCATCAAACTATGGGTATAGAAGATTGGATCTAAATTTTGATTCTAGACTTCATTCAAGAACCAAAGCTAGAAGAGATATCGGCAAAAAGTTGCCTTTGATCCTTCCACCAAATTGCTCCTTGACAAATAAACTTACTAAAGAGAATATTCACAATGTTGATTGTTTTATCATCTCTGCTCTCTAGACCACACTCCATTCGTGTTGTAAAACGTTTGCAAGGTGCAAAAGTTACAAATGTTACCCCTCAATTTCATCAACATCACAAATATAGACGGTCAAAAATAATTCTCAATTGTTGACCAAATATCTCTCGTAAAATCTCCAAAGATACAAATCTATATGTTGTAAAGTCAGTGCAAGAGGAGCCCTTTCTCGACCCATTGATACAAGCACGAGCACAATGGAATGCAAACAATTGTCATTGTAAACCACCACCTGGTGTCAACCAAACCAATCAAACCATGAAAGACTTTGAGTCCTACAAGGTACTCATTTGATTCTTTGAAAATATAAATGTGAACCTTTTATCACTATATACTTGCAAGTAGGAGTCTAACATAGACTCAAGCATCACCTCCATGAGCTGATTTAGAATTTGAAAGTGAGGAACTTAAGTTTGTGCCTCACTTGCATATGAGAGGATTTGTACGAAGCGAGCGAGTTTTTTTGAGCAATTTCATCTTTGAGTGAGTCCCACCACAAATTGCTATCAATAAACCACAATCGTATGCCGAGACCACTTAAAAGATGAAAGATAAAGTACTATGTAAACCAATTAATTATTGATCCATGTTTTTAAAAAAAAACCTTAGATAAAGACCATTTGTTAGTTTCACATAAGAAAAGCATAAGGTACTATAAACTAGAGGTAGGTTTGATGATTTTAATTTTTTCTTTGCATATATGATGGAACAAAATTTCAAAAATTATGTGCAACGCCGAAGAGGGAGGTGTTGGCTCAAAACTGTCCTAAAATATTGGCATCGGCACGCAGTAGCTTAGAGGATTTTCAAATGTGTGAATCTATGAGCTAAAAGAATTAGGCTATTTTAATGTCATCATTGCCTTTGAAAGGTCCCAAAACCCTAAAACAGATTATCCATACGCCTCACTCCGACACTGGAGACAAAATTTCAGACCAAAAAATGGACCAAACCCCCCCAAAGCCTTCCACACTCTCATAAAAGGCTTTAAAGAGGTAAATTTAGCTATTTTGACCTCATTGATGCGTTTGAAAGGCCCCAAAACTCTAAAAATGACTACCTACACGTCTCATTTTGGTACTCGCGGACTGATGTCAAGCCCAAAAATGGGTCAAAAACCTCTCGAAGCCTCCCATGCCAGCATGGAAGGCTTTGGGGGCTCAAAAATCATCCCTGGATGTTGGAATGAGGCATATGGGTAGTCATTTCTAGAGTTTTGGGGCCTTTCTAATGCAATGGTGATGTCAAAATAGCATAATTCTACCTCCCTAAAGCTTTCCTTGCCGGCACAAAAGGCTTCGACAGAGTTTTCATCCATTTTTGGGCCCAAAATTCCATCTTTGATGTTAGAATGAAGCATATGGGTAGTTATTTTTAGGATCTTGGGGTGTTTTGGACGAAAATGTGAGGTCAAAATAGCCCAAGAAATCTACCTCCCCAAAGTCTTTTATGTAGCCAAATGGACATACCTTCTCCAATCCCACTACCTTCACCTGCTTGAGTGATTATGATACAAGACCATGGGCAGCGGTATTAAAAAAGCTTTATGGGACATACTCTATTCTTCATACATTAATTAATTTTCCCAGAAGATTCTTTCAAGCCCTTAAACTTTTAGAACACGGAGCTAAATTGGAGCCGATGCACACGCCCCTCTCCGGCTCCCCTCTCCTCACCTGTTGTGTCCTCCTCCATGCCCGCCTTCCTGCGCATTGGCATGAGCTCTGCTCCCCTGGTCTAGCTCATACGATCTACCTCTCATCTTCATCCACATGCTCCGCACTCTCCCTGCCTGCCTCTGAGCGTTGCAAGAGAATTCACCTCTCTCTCTGCCCTCAAGACCACTCCTTGCACCATCTCCTTGCCTACAATCTCCCTGCGTTGCAATCATTGCCACGGCCTGCACAAAAGCGACAGATAGTCGACAGAAGACATTCGCAGGATCTATGTGTGTGTGTGTGTGTGTGTGAGAGAGAGACGAAGACAGAGAGAGAGCCCTTCAGTGCGCGATCGGCCACTATGGCTCCTGATGCCATCTCGCAAGCTGCTGCGACACTCCAGCTCCTGCTCCTCATGCCTACGATAGAAATCTCGACCTTGCCGCCATCCCAAAAATCTAGCCCCTCTCTCCTCCACGTGCCACATCTCGGTTTTTTTCTATGGTAGACATTAGAGCATCTCCACAGATTCGTACGCCTTTGACCTGCTCCAAAAATTACGGGGATATATGTTGGGTATCACATCCAAGATGGTCAAGAGGAGCAAAGTACAAAGTTTTTCTAGGAATCCAATTCAGAATTTTGCCATTGCCTCCTATCCTATGCTTTATCATTTTGTTTTTTGAAAAGAGAAGAGACGATGAAATCAAGGATTCTTTAGTATCCCTCCCCTTTTTGCATCTTTGGGGCTAATTAACCACCCATAGCATGAATGTGAATAGGCCCAACCAATTTTGGTTTTGGGGTTGTTTAAAGGGTATCTTAGAGGACACCTTGTTTTATTTCAAGAGGAAAAGGGTGGGCAGAGTCGTGCACAGGTAGGTTGAAAAAAAAAGGAAAAAAATGATTTTTTCTCTGAACACGCGTCCAGAGAGTTTGATTAGATATTTTTATGGCTCTCTCTATGTCTCGCAGACGCACAGCTGTGTAGGTGGTTCTGTGTGTGTGTGTGTGCGTGCGTACGTGTGCAGGCAAGGGTGCAAGTGGAGGCCCGAAGCCGCTTTGGTTTGTAATTGAGGAGACAATGAAGGCGCTCAGGCAAAAGGTGGTAATGGGGCAAGCCTACGTAGAGGGTTGATGGTGACGGAAGCAGGGGTTAATGCGTTCTTGTCAAATATAGAGAGACGGAGAGTTAATGGGAGGAATGTAGGTGGAGACGCGGACAGAGAGAAAGAGGGAGACAGGCACAGAGAGCTGGGGTCTTTTGTGTCGCCTTTGATGAGAGGCAGTCGAGTTTGAGGCAGCGATGGCACGAGAGGGGGGGGTGGGGCCGTGGGGGTTTGGCTCGTGACGGCAACAACAAGAGGTTAATCAAGGGGCAGTCGATATTGAGGTAGACATTAGAGCATCTCCACAGATTCGTACGCCTTTGACCTGCTCCAAAAATTACGGGGATATATGTTGGGTATCACATCCAAGATGGTCAAGAGGAGCAAAGTACAAAGTTTTTCTAGGAATCCAATTCAGAATTTTGCCATTGCCTCCTATCCTATGCTTTATCATTTTGTTTTTTGAAAAGAGAAGAGACGATGAAATCAAGGATTCTTTAGTATCCCTCCCCTTTTTGCATCTTTGGGGCTAATTAACCACCCATAGCATGAATGTGAATAGGCCCAACCAATTTTGGTTTTGGGTTGTTTAAAGGGTATCTTAGAGGACACCTTGTTTTATTTCAAGAGGAAAAGGGTGGGCAGAGTCGTGCACAGGTAGGTTGAAAAAAAAAGGAAAAAAATGATTTTTTCTCTGAACACGCGTCCAGAGAGTTTGATTAGATATTTTTATGGCTCTCTCTATGTCTCGCAGACGCACAGCTGTGTAGGTGGTTCTGTGTGTGTGTGTGTGCGTGCGTACGTGTGCAGGCAAGGGTGCAAGTGGAGGCCCGAAGCCGCTTTGGTTTGTAATTGAGGAGACAATGAAGGCGCTCAGGCAAAAGGTGGTAATGGGGCAAGCCTACGTAGAGGGTTGATGGTGACGGAAGCAGGGGTTAATGCGTTCTTGTCAAATATAGAGAGACGGAGAGTTAATGGGAGGAATGTAGGTGGAGACGCGGACAGAGAGAAAGAGGGAGACAGGCACAGAGAGCTGGGGTCTTTTGTGTCGCCTTTGATGAGAGGCAGTCGAGTTTGAGGCAGCGATGGCACGAGAGGGGGGGTGGGGCCGTGGGGGTTTGGCTCGTGACGGCAACAACAAGAGGTTAATCAAGGGGCAGTCGATATTGAGGTAGACATTAGAGCATCTCCACAGATTCGTACGCCTTTGACCTGCTCCAAAAATTACGGGGATATATGTTGGGTATCACATCCAAGATGGTCAAGAGGAGCAAAGTACAAAGTTTTTCTAGGAATCCAATTCAGAATTTTGCCATTGCCTCCTATCCTATGCTTTATCATTTTGTTTTTTGAAAAGAGAAGAGACGATGAAATCAAGGATTCTTTAGTATCCCTCCCCTTTTTGCATCTTTGGGGCTAATTAACCACCCATAGCATGAATGTGAATAGGCCCAACCAATTTTGGTTTTGGGGTTGTTTAAAGGGTATCTTAGAGGACACCTTGTTTTATTTCAAGAGGAAAAGGGTGGGCAGAGTCGTGCACAGGTAGGTTGAAAAAAAAAGGAAAAAAATGATTTTTTCTCTGAACACGCGTCCAGAGAGTTTGATTAGATATTTTTATGGCTCTCTCTATGTCTCGCAGACGCACAGCTGTGTAGGTGGTTCTGTGTGTGTGTGTGTGCGTGCGTACGTGTGCAGGCAAGGGTGCAAGTGGAGGCCCGAAGCCGCTTTGGTTTGTAATTGAGGAGACAATGAAGGCGCTCAGGCAAAAGGTGGTAATGGGGCAAGCCTACGTAGAGGGTTGATGGTGATGGAAGCAGGGGTTAATGCGTTCTTGTCAAATATAGAGAGACGGAGAGGTAATGGGAGGAATGTAGGTGGAGACGCGGACAGAGAGAAAGAGGGAGACAGGCACAGAGAGCTGGGGTCTTTTGTGTCGCCTTTGATGAGAGGCAGTCGAGTTTGAGGCAGCGATGGCACGAGAGGGGGGGGTGGGGCCGTGGGGGTTTGGCTCGTGACGGCAACAACAAGAGGTTAATCAAGGGGCAGTCGATATTGAGGCAGCGATGGCTGAGCGCAGTGTACCTAGGTTCCACCAAGATGCAGAGCAGGACTTGGTTGGTGCTGCAAAGCAGGGCGGAAGCTCGCACAGGGGGGACATCGTAGAGGGATGGTGCACATCTGTGTGTAAGGCAAGCAACGGGCGAGAAGCCTGTGCAAAGCCTGTGGGGGGGATGATAGTGACACGTCGAGTTACTTTTTGCTTCTAATGAGAAGATTCTTCGGCATCTCGGAGACAATTTAATTGGTTTTGAGAATGTAGACCCAGTAGTATTGCAGAAGAGGGAGAAGGAGTGCCACTCCTCTCCAGACCAAAACTATTGCATTGCTGGACTCAGGCATTTGCACTACTGCACTCTTTGCGCATCGCCCACTGCTTAAGGTGAAACAACAAGCTTAGCTCATCAAGCTGGTAGGTCCTCGCGTTATCCCTCCGACTGCATACGCACATTCAAAGAGAGACAGAGATTCTCCCAATGCTCGTTGTCACTGCTGCATACCCATTTGGCCGCATTCTTCTCCATCGTTGCGTGCTCTCTTGCAAAAACTTAAAAAATAGAGCCTGCGTTCCATCGAAAGATAAATCAAAGCCCGTGTCTGCCTCTCTCTCTCTCTCTCTCTCTCTCTCTCTCTCTCTCTACTCCACCCGCCTTCTCCCCTCCATGTCACATGTCCCTTCCTTTTTCCTCCTCCATCTACAAAGGATCTTCCAAGACTATAGGGGGTTTTGGTAGGGACGGGATCGTAGTGTCGTAGGCGACAGGGGTTGGTGGGGTTGATTTTTTGTGCATCAGACCTTGCGCACCATGATGTGCAGCAGCGGGCCCCAGTTCGTTGGAGTCAGAGGTGTGTGAGAGAGGAGGGTTCACAGTGATGTGATTAGTCCGCTGGCAATGTTGGAGACGAGGACTGTTGTGGGGGGGGGGAGTAGGGACCGACCCCTACTTTTGAGGGAATCCGTAAAGCCAATTGGAGGCAATAGAGCAGAGTAGACGCTTGAGGTGTGAGCAAGGAGAGGTCGGGAGAGGCAAAAGATGTTACCAAAGAGGACACATCATCCCCAAAATGTCAATCAATAGGTAGTAGGTGTAGGACGCCACAATTTTTGAAAGCAATTGTTTAGATAGAATCTAGGGAGATACCTTTATTTCAAGGGATGTAATAGTGAAGTTAAGTGTTTTAGTTTTAATTGGAAAGCAAGGAGCCACCCACTTGCATGTTTGCCCCTTTCAATTTCAAAATGTCGGTTGACGACAAAAGAAAAAGGAGAAATTTTGCCCCAAAATGGAGAAAAAATTTGTAAAAACCCAAAAAATAAACCTAATTTTTTGAAATTTCCTCTCAACAAATTCAAAACAAGAAATTTTGTATGTTTGAAAAAATGATTTCCGAATACTGGGGCAGACTCAATATTTTTAAAGGCAAACTATCCCTCTGATATGTGGAAATTCCCAAAATATTGTGGTGTGTGGTCGGACGGCTCGAGTGTGAACCTACTTGTAACTACCTCTCATGTTAATATAAAGAGCTGCTCTCGGAGACAAGAGGCAAGCCTAGTTTGGTCCCGTTTTGTGTGTACACCACATTGGTTGAGGAGAGGGGCAAGGGTTAGTTAGAAACCCTTTTCTTGATTTTCTTGGGGAATACTTACGACAGCGATGGCAATGCTGCTTGACACTGGGTGTAGAGAGAGAGAGAGAGAGAGAGAGAGAGAGAGAGAGAGAGAGAGAGAGAGAGAGAGAGAGAGAGAGCCTATCGCTGCCTGCAGCTCATGAAAGGCGTCACTTTCTTGGTGTCCTTCTATGTCCGTTATCGTTAGTGACGCCCATGGCATTCTGTTTCGACACAGGATAGATGCTTTGCGCCCTCAGTTGGGTGGTGGTGGAAGTCCACTAGCTTGAGAGTTTCAGTGCCAACACAGGCGCTTGGAAGAATCGAAGCTGGTCCGGGCCACCTATGCTGCAGTCATTTGAATGATGGCGCCTCGTGAGCCAGCCCTCCTTAAAGTACTCTTCCTCTCTTTCGCCATGCAGATAAAACCAGAGCTTCTTGTCTTGATCATATCGAACACAAGGGTCCCTTTCATAGTGTAGCCGGTCCAGAGCACCGCTCACCACTTGACTCAGCTGCACATCTGACACGTCTTCAATAAATTGCGAGTCTCTGAGGAGAATGCACACATCTGCCCGTGTACCAATTCCCTGAGGCAGTCTGGCAGCAGCATCCCTCACAAGACAAAGAATCGTAATATGAGAGGGCCGGTCTGATCGCAACATAAAGTGATCTCTTGCTTTGGCTCTTGATTTTCCACCTAATTTTCTCCTCGGTGCAACAGCAGACTTTTGCCCATCTGCCATTGTATAGCGAAATGCTTCATAAAGATCCTTTCTTTTATTCTCGATCATGATGTCGCAATTCAAGGTGTCGAGACCAGTCCAATGGAAACGACAAAAAAACTTCTTTACCTGTGGAGAGCTCGAAGGGGGTGTAGCTAGTGCTGCTATGGATGGAGTTGTTGTAGTGGAATTCCAGGACGTCCATGTATTCGGACCAGTCCTTCTGATCTGCCTTGACGTAGCTGCGGATGTAGTCTTCAATGCCTTGATCGACTCTTTCAGTTTGACCATCGGTTTTTGGGTGTGACGCCCTCGTTCGGGGCGTCGCGGAAAAGGGGCTGCGCCGGCTCACCTGCGATGCAAACAGGACCTGCAGGCAAGCAAACGCATACACAAGAACGCAACTTGAAAACTGAACGCAAGAGGGACACGAGAATGAGGGACGTCCGCGAACGAATGATCAACATCATAAGAAAGTGCCGAATACAAGGGACGCAAGTAATCACATGAAAACGGGGCTAGCAAGTTGGGGAAAGTGGCACATACTTCCCTTATAAAGTAGAGGAAGGGACCATCAAAGGCAAACCTTGAAACTCACATGCAAGTGGAGAATGAGGCTTTGAAGAAAAGATTGACAAACAAAGACCTTTAGATAGCTACCTTTCGTAGCACAAGAAGATTTATAAATTTTCTCATGTAGGAAAACTGAGTCTTTTTCAATGTCTTTCATACAATGAATAACATCATGAGCTTCTGCTCGAGACGCAAGTAATCACATGAAAACGGGGCTGGCAAGTTGGGGAAAGTGGCACATACTTCCCTTATAAAGTAGAGGAAGGGACCATCAAAGGCAAACCTTGAAACTCACATGCAAGTGGAGAATGAGGCTTTGAAGAAAAGATTGACAAACAAAGACCTTTAGATAGCTACCTTTCGTAGCACAAGAAGATTTATAAATTTTCTCATGTAGGAAAACGGAGTCTTTTTCAGTGTCTTTCATACAATGAATAACATCATGAGCTTCTGCTCGAGAGGCACCGCCTCCCCCACCGAGCCGGCGGTCCCTTGCCCCAATCGTACCTAGCTAGGTATGTGGTGCCTCCCTCACAGAAGCTCATGATGTTGAGGTAATGTTGAGAATTTGTCCAAAACTTCTCGTGTAGCGCCATATCATGAGTTCCTTCCAAATGTATTTGGAATTTCAAGAAGGATAATTGACTACTACCTACTAGG